>NW_026285673.1:0-122119 GCF_023373465.1 Oncorhynchus keta | reverse complement strand
AGGTGGTACAGTCATGTTAACAGAATTCTTCCGACCTGCTAATGAAATGGGAAGAGACGATCACCTTATGAAATCCTGCTTAGTGCGCTCCAGGAGTGTTTTGAAGTTATGTTTCAACAGAGCCGTAAATGAGTGTGTGACCTTAATCCCAAATATGTAAAGACCTGATGCTCCACCTTAAATGGAAATTGTCATACCCAATACCTTCTGCTAATTCATTATTGGGGAGGAGCAGACTTGTTAGGTTTCACTTTTAACCAGATAATGTCCAAACCTTGTAGCATGTCCAAGAGATGGGGTATAGACTCCACAGGGTTAGAGATGTATAGAAGAAGATTGTTTGAATATATGGACACCTTTGTGAGCAATGTTCCCTTAATATTCCCTTAATCCTCTCCTCCGCATGCAGGCCGATAGCAAGAGGCTCACTAGCCATATCAAATAGGAAAGGGGATAAACAACAACCCTGCCTGGCCCCCTGTGGAGAGAGGGAAGTAGCTGGAGGTAACAGTGTTGGTGCGAACAGAAGCCACTGGGAATCTTCATCCAGGAAAGGAATGACGGGCCAAACCCAAATCTCTCTGTACTGTAAAGTGATATTCCCTCTCAACCCAGTTGAAAGCCTTCTCATCATCAGGAGAGATGACGACCTCTGGCTGTTGAGTTGAGTGGACAGAATAGAGAACGTTAAATAGCTGGCGCATAATATAGAAAGATTGTCTACCTGAGATAAATCCGGTGTGGGCCGAGTCACTGTCTCTAAACGGCACAAGAGGACCTTAGTGAGAATTTTATAATCACAGCACAAGGGGCTTATACGGTGGTATGAGCCACAGTCTAGGGATTCTTGTCCTTTTAAGCAAAACCAAAATAGTCGCCTGGGTAAGTGTCTGGGGCAGTTTCTGATTAGAAAGGATGTCATTGTACATTGAGCTGAGGATAGGGGATAGTTTTGAGGAGACTGGTTTATAAAATTCAATAGGGAAGCCATCAGGCCCAGGAGCTTTACCGCTCTGCATGGACTGGATTGCCAGAGTAGCTTCCTCATCACTTATTTAGGCATCCCATGTTAGTTTGTTCAACAGAATTGAGACAGGGGTGTCCAGAGTGTCTAGAAATGCATGTATACGAGATGTGTCAGGAAGAGCCTCTGACGAGTAAAGAGCAGAGTAGAGTTGCTTAAATTGATTGTTGATTTATTTGGGATTGGTCGAAGTTAAATCAGCTGCAACACAGATTTCAGGTTTGGTGCTGCGAGCAGCGGATTGTTGAAGCTAGTGAGATAACAAATTGCCAGCTTTCTCTCCTTGTTCATAAAATGTCTGCCTCGACTTAAACAGAAGCTGCTCCATTTGTCTAGTGGAAAGCTTGTCAAATTCCAATCTGGCGTAGCAGTCTCTCTTTGTAGAGTTCAGGAGTCGGAGAAGAGGCATATCTGTTGTCCACATCTAGAATGAGTTGAGATGGCTCCAATAAGCGTTTAGTGTGCTGTTGTCATACTCTGTGTATGAAATGATTTCCCCTTAGATAAGGTTTTATAGGCTCCCACACAGTAGAGTGAGACATGTCAGGGGTGACGTTGATCTGTAAAAAGACATCAATGTGAGTTGTATTTTTAAAAGACGCTACAGGATAGTAGTAGTGGGTCAAGTCACCACACGCGTTGTGACACAGTACTGTCCGGAAAGCGGATATTTAGCTGGACAGGGCTGAGATGGTCTGAGATAACAATGCTGTGATTGGCTATTAGTTACAAAAGGAAGAATTCTATTGTCCAGAAGGAAAAAGTCAAAGAGTATGAGTGGTGGACTGGAGAAAAAGGAGTATTGTTTAGCAGTGGGATTGCTCCTTATCTGTGCATCAGACAAATGATAGGATTCTAGAAATGAGTTGATCACTGCGACTGATTTTGAAATGACATTGTTGGGCTTTGGTCTGGATCTGTCTAGACATGGATGTAATACACAATTCAAATCTCCGCCCAATATCAAATGATGAGAGTTGAGGTGGGGAAGTATTGCAATGAGGCCAGATAAAACTGTAGCGTCATCCCACTTAGGAGCATAGAGGTTAGCCAGAACAACCTGTGTGCTAAACAATTTCCCCATTACTATAACATATCTGACATTAGTATCTGAAATGACTGTGGAGGATACAAACAGGGCCTTTTCTGATAAGGATGGCTGCCCCTCTGAACTCGGCACCAAAGTTGGAGTGAAATATTTGGTCGACTCATCCTCTCTTTAGTTTGATTCCTAATAAAATATTACTAAATTAACACGGTAGGGGAGGTGTTCGTAAAATATTAATAGTAAAATGTTCGCCCTTGTCACGACTTCAGCCGAAGTCGGTTCCTCTCCTTGTTCGGGTGGCGTTCGGCGGTCGACGTCACCAGTCTTCTATCCATCGCTGGTCCACCTTTCATTTTCCATTTGTTTTGTCTTGTTTTCCCACACACCTGGTTTACATTCCTTCATTACGTGACGTGTATATAACCCTCTGTTCCCCCCATGTCTGTGTGTGGAATTGTTTGTTGTAAAGTGTTTGTGCATTTCTAACTGGTTTGCGGCGGGTTATTTTAACCCGTATTTTGTTGTTTCTGGGTGCAGTTTGTTTTGCCTAAATAAAGTGTTCCGGTTGTTACCTATGTCTGCTCTCCTGCGCCTGACTTCCCTGCAGCCAGTTATGCACCTCTTACAGCCCTGGACAGGAGCACCGATAAAACGTGTCTTCACATGTTGCTGCTCACCAGCGCCCCCGCAAGTCACTTCTTTAATGTTAGCAGAAAACAACGGGTGTTTTCCAGGGTCAACTCAAGGTTCTTTGCACTCTGGGAGGGTGACACCGTGGAGATGTTAACGTGATGGAGAGGTATTGGAGCGGGCAGGCCTTCCTCGGGAGGACGAGCAGCACAGTCTTGTCAAGGTTAAGCTTGAGGTGTTGGGCTGACATCCAAGCTGAGATGTCTGCCAGGCATGTAGAGATGCGTGCCACCACCTGGGTGTCAGAAGGGGGGGAGGGAGAAGAGTAGTTGAGTGTCATCTGCATAGCAATGATAGGAGAGGTCATGTGCCGAAATGATGGAGCCGAGTGTAGACTGGCAGAGAGAGATGCTGCTAACAGAAGATGCTACTTAATCATGGATACTTCATCTTCTATTTAATCATGGATATGGAGATTATTCAATAAACACACGTTGCTATACATTGGTACAGTAAATTAGAGGAAGATGGCAGTGTGTGAGCTTTTAATTTATTAGGTGAGTGAGAGGATTATCAGTACAGAATGAATCTTTGTTTTGGCTCCACTTATACTGACTGAATGCTTCTGCTGCATAGTGACAATGTTGAATGGTTACTCATTATATTACTGTGGAGCAGCACAACATGTAGCACCTGCTCAGTGGAGAATGTATTCAGAATGCTATGGAAATGGTTTAGCTGTTAGCTACGGGAGAGTCTACTCTGTGGTGCGGTGGCGTTTTGCAGGTGTGTCAAACAGTTCGTACCTCTGTTTGTGTCAGTAATTGTATTTTGTCTGCATGTTGCATCATGCTGGAGCGCGGGGCTGGGGCCCTGTGAATTATAGGTGTGAGTGTCAGAAAGCTTTCAGGTCCCTGGCTGTAATTGCTACCTAGCAGAACAGGAAAGAGGAAACCCCTCAGTCTGTCAACAAAAGCCCCGCTCCCCACCTCCCCCTGTCAACCAATAGGAATACCACTTCCACTCCGGGGCTTGACGTTCGTCCTTCAAAATAGGGGGCGACTTCCTCTCTTTCCTCCTTTACCCTTCTCATTACAGGAGGGTCACTTGCGAGTGACTTTATGAAGTCAGCATCATTATGCACCAATCAGGTCCTTTTCTGAGGAATGTGTTGACCCAGCACTAAATATAACCCTGGTAATTAGAGCTATCTCTAGCAGCTCTCCTCTCTCTGTCTCCGTCTCTGGCTGTGCTAGTGGCCCACTCCAGATCAGGCTCACGAAAACGCAGGCAGTGGAAAACTGGTATAATTGGCTTCTTTTAAGAGAGAGAGAGACTGAGGGAGAGTGGACGAACGCGGCAGGGCCGGTTGTGTGTGTGTGATAGAGAGAGAGAGAGACAGCCAGTGAGTGGATGAGATGAGTTTTCTAATTGGCCAGTGTGGAGATAAGGGACCCCTGGGAGTGCTGTGTAGTGCCGTGCGGAGCCATGCACGAAGAAGTAGAGTAGCAGCACAACTGCTTGTTGTGTTTTAGTACACTGAGTGTCTTTCCATGACACAGACTGACCAGGTGAAAGCTATGATCCCTTATTGATGCCACTTGTTAAATCCATTTCAATCAGTGTAGATGAAGGGGAGGAGATGGGTTAAAGAATGATTGATACATGGATTGTGTATGTGTGCCATTCAGAGGGTGAATAGGCAAGACAAAATATTTAAGTGCCTTTGAATGAAGTATGGTAGTAGTTGACAGGCACACCGGTTTGAGTTTGTAAAGAACTGCAGAGCTGCTGGGTTTTTCATGCTCAGCAGTTTCCTGTGTGTATCAAGAATGGTCCACCATCCAAAGGACATCCAGTCAACTTGACAACTGTGGGAAGCATTGGAGTCAACATGAGCCAGCATCCCTGTGAAATGCTTTGGACACCTTGTAGAGTCCATGCCCCGATGAATTGAGTCTGTTCTGAGGGCAAAAGAGGGTGAAACTCAATATTAGGAAGGTATTCCTAATGTTTTATACCCTGTGTATATTGTATACAGTGCACAAAGTATCTGTTTCTCTGAGGGGTTTATTCAGACCTACAGTCAAGTATCTGTTTCTCTGAGGGGTTTATTCAGATCTACAGTCAAGTATCTGTTTCTCTGAGGGGTTTATTCAGACCTACAGTCAATCTGTTTCTCTGATTTATTCAGACCTACAGTTTCTCTGAGGGGTTTATTCAGACCTACAGTCAAGTATCTGTTTCTCTGATCTCTACAGTCAAGTTCTGTTTCTCTGAGGGGTTTATTCAGACCTACAGTCAAGTATCTGTTTCTCTGAGGGGTTTATTCAGACCTACAGTCAAGTATCTGTTTCTCTGAGGGGTTTATTCAGACCTACAGTCATTTAATTGTCGAGAGCCATTCATCCTATTACGTTTCACTATGGCAACTGAAGCTTTCTGTTGAGATCTGGATAGCTTCCCTGAACTGTAAAGGACAATGTCCCGCCTGTCTGCTTTTCTGCCTGGTGTTTAGGCCATTCACCACAGTAATTATATTGTCTGTGGCATAATGCAAGGCATTGTGGAGATATTCATGAGTTATCTTCAGAAATGCAGAGTGAGTGAGTGAGTGAGTGAGTGAGTGAGTGAGTGAGTGAGTGAGTGAGTGAGTGAGTGAGTGAGTGAGTGAGTGAGTGAGTGAGTGAGTGAGTGAGTGAGTGAGTGAGTGAGTGAGTGAGTGAGAGTGAGTGAGTGAGAGAGTGAGAGAGAGAGAGAGAGAGAGAGAGAGAGAGAGAGAGAGAGAGAGAGAGAGAGAGAGAGAGAGAGAGAGAGAGAGAGAGAGAGAGAGAGAGAGAGAGAGAGAGAGAGAGAGAGAGAGAGAGAGAGAGAGAGAGAGAGAGAGAAATGAGAGAGAGAGAGAGAGAGAGAGAGAGAGAGAGAGAGAGAGAGAGAGAGAGAGAGAGAGAGAGAGAGAAATGTCTCATTCTAAAAAGTCTGGAGTGGTAAACACAGATAAACAGTCTTGCTGCCTCAGGTCACCACACAGTCAAAACACAACACTTCCAGAAGAACCTTGTCATTCATGAAGAGGCTTGAATATAGCCACACACACACACACACACACACACACACACACACACACACACACACACACACATGTACTCTACCCACACACAGACCTTTTCCAGCGAGCCCTTCATTCTCTAGTATGGCCTTTGTGTGTTTCTCAGCAGGCAGGCAGATAGCTAGACAGACAGACAGACAGACAGACAGACAGACAGACAGACAGACAGACAGACAGACAGACAAACCGATGGACAGGCAGGCAGGCAGAAGGGTTGTTGTCAGGTACTCTCATTAGCATGGTTATAACCACTCCCATTTCCAGGTAAAAGACACTCTTCAGGGCCTCCCGAGTGGCTCAGCGGTCTAAGGCACTGCATCGCAGTGCTAGCGGCGTCACTACAGATTGGTTCCCAGGCAGTGTCTCAGCCGGCTGCGACCGGGAGACCGATGAGGCGGCGCACAATTGGCCCAGCGTCGTCCAGGTTAGGGGAGGGTTTGGCCGGCCGGGATGTCCTTGTCCCATCGCTGTCTAGCGACTCCTGTGGCGGGCCGGGTGGAGTGCACTGTTATGAACCCCCTTTTCACATCAGTTTAGGGGGGAGGGAAACGAGACCCTAACATATCTCATGCAAATCACAACAGTGAAAAGGAACAGTGAGAACTAACAGAAATCCACAGACAACCTAAACCTACCATCAAACACTTTAGGTTTATTGTCAAGCACAGGGTAATTGGGTGTGGGGAAAAGGGGCTGAGCTGGACCCAAGGAAAGAAATAATAAATATCCCAAAACCCCTATGCTAGTCTTAATGGGTAAAGAACTGCTAGCTAACTAACCAATAAAATACAGGGGGTGGTCCACCCAGTTCTAACTGGGGTATTTAGACAAAGATTTCCTACGGGTAATGTATGCCCAAGGGTGACTTGGCTGGTTATCCCCTTTTCCCACCAACCAACCAATAATACACCACAGCAGTACATACTCACATGATAACAGACAATGTTTTCCTACGGGTAATGTATGCCCAAGGGTGACTTGGCTGGTTATCCCCTTTTCCCACCAACCAACCAACAATACACCACAGCAGAACATACTCACATGATAACAGACAATGTGAGATGTATCTGCACAAACAAACTAAACTGTGGGGTATGAAAGAATATGTGGTCTTCAGCAAATCCATAGAGAGAAAGCGAGAGAGACACTGGGAAAACAACGGACTGGGTTTTTAAACCAAGGGAAAGGGGATGTAATTGGGTAAGGGAAACAGGAGGAGGTGTGTCTTCAGAATGATATGACTGATGACTGCCACCTGTTACTAGAACAGAAGAGAAATACAAATACCCCCAGGATACCTGTATCCGTAACATGCACGCTGACACGGTCGCCAGGTGTACGGTGTTTCCTCCGACACATTGGTGCGGTGGCTTCCGGGTTAAGCAGGCATTGTGTCAAGAAGCAGTGCAGCTTGGCGGGTCGTGTTTCGGAGGACGCATGGCTCACGACCTTCGCCTCTCCCGAGTCTGGGAGTTGCAGCGATGGGACAAGACTGTAACTACCAATTTGATATTGCATAATTGGGGAGAAAAACAAAAATACAAAACCAAAAACCAGTCTTATTAAAGAAGGGTCTTCCTATAGGGAGAGGAGCGCTGTTGAAGACTGTTTTGTATTATTATTCATCATCAGGATATTATTCATCAGAATGGTTCTCCACAGTACATTGAATATGGACGTCACTCTCACTGGCCCTCTGTCCGTCTGTATGCCTTTCTCTGTCTCCTCTCGCTCACTCTCCCCTTCTCTCTCTATTTCACTCTCCCCCTTCTCTCTCTCTATTTCACTCTCTCTCCCCCTCTCTCTCTCTACTCCTTTCATCATTTCCTCTGAAGCAGCACTAATGCAGCCATCCTGCCGTAGCCAGTTTGTTGAGCAATCAGACAATATCTGCCCAGCATTGAGTTAATTTTTCTGAGGCAAATCTATTCTGAATATATTTAAGCCTAGTTCTTTTCTGAGGATTTTTGTACCGTCCTTCACATTTCTTTATGTAAAACTGGGAGTTTTTTTGACTGCATGGTTTATTTTTGTCAGGTAATTTTTGTCAAGGTGAAATCTGCTGCTCATTGTATTCCAGATGACAGATAATGATGTGTCATATTATCACTGTCATTCTCCCTTGGTAGATGTACCTATCTATTCAAAGCTGGATGGTTCCTCTGAAGACTCAGGTGTTTATTGTGGAGAGAGCGTTGCTCTCACTCAGATGGCAGCACAGGGTTCAACTACCTGCCCTGATCCGGGGTGACCGGTCAGACAGAGAAGAGCGCTCTTGAGAAACTGTCTGAAAAGGTTATTCTGTCTTTATTAAAGACGAAGCAGATTATTCATACACTCTTAATATTTCAACAAGGCATGGCAAACAAAGCACTAGACAGGAGAAGGCAAAGGTTTTGTGTCAGTGGAAAGAGATGATATCTTTCTGTAGTAATTGGGATGGAGGAGACGTATGATTTGTAACTCAGTGATATAACTGTATCATACAGACTGTCTAGAGGGGCATCCTCCATGTGCAAAAAGCACCCAGTTCGCATTTACGTTTTTCTGTCATTATTTGTCTATTTTCTATCATAATATTGCTACCAATGGAAGCATCTCGAGGTTTATATATGATCTAATGTCCTGTATAGATCATACTGGAGGAAGTAGCCCATCAGTCAGAGAGAGCTACTCTCTGTGATGTATCATAAAGGGCCTTCTCTCAAGGCCTGAAACTGGTTCATGTACTTCATCAATGGAAGAGAAGTGCAACTTCATTTTAAGTAGAGTGAGTTGTATTGAGGCCTTGTAAAACACCAGCTTGTACTTTAAAACTCTGTGTGGTGGAGCCATTGGTTCTTTGTTTATGTCCTCTGGCACCAGCTAAAGCCTCTTGTTTGTGTTCCAAATGGCGCCCTATTCCCATAGGGCTCTGGTCAAAAGTAGTGCACTATATAGGGAATATGATGCTATTTGGGACACTGCCTTTGTTTGATCCTCTTCATCTTGTGTGTCTTGTGTTTTAATCAGATCTGGTCATCCTTCATGCTGTGTGTGTTGTGTTTTACTCAGGTCTGGTCATCCTTCATGCTGTGTGTGTTGTGTTTTACTCAGGTCTGGTCATCCTTCATGCTGTGTGTGTTGTGTTTTACTCAGGTCTGGTCATCCTTCATGCTGTGTGTGTTGTGTTTTATTCAGGTCTGGTCATCCTTCATGCTGTGTGTGTTGTGTTATATTCAGGTCTGGTCATCCTTCATGCTGTGTTGTGTTGTGTTATATTCAGGTCTGGTCATCCTTCATGCTGTGTGTGTTGTGTTTTATTCAGGTCTGGTCATCCTTCATGCTGTGTGTGTTGTGTTATATTCAGGTCTGGTCATCCTTCATGCTGTGTGTGTTGTGTTTTATTCAGGTCTGGTCATCCTTCATGCTGTGTGTGTTGTGTTATATTCAGGTCTGGTCATCCTTCATGCTGTGTGTGTTGTGTTTTATTCAGGTCTGGTCATCCTTCATGCTGTGTGTTGTGTTATATTCAGGTCTGGTCATCCTTCATGCTGTGTGTGTTGTGTTTTATTCAGGTCTGGTCATCCTTCATGCTGTGTGTGTTGTGTTTTATTCAGGTCTGGTCATCCTTCATGCTGTGTGTGTTGTGTTTTATTCAGATCTGGTCATCCTTCATGCTGTGTGTGTTGTGTTATATTCAGGTCTGGTCATCCTTCATGCTGTGTGTGTTGTGTTTTACTCAGGTCTGGTGGAGGTGGTCTGCAGTGTCTTCAGCGAGGCAGCCGTCCTGTACGTGGAGAGAGAGGAGAGGCCTGGGAGAAAGAGTAGCCATGATCTCCTGTTGTCTCTACTGGACACTCTGCACAATGTACTGACCAGCACATCCAGAGTGGTGCGCATTGCACTCCAGGTATGCTAAACGTACAGTATCTAGGGCTGCACAATTACTCCACTTCACATCGGAATCATGTGCAATATCCATATCGCAAGAGATCCATATTGCATGCAATACCTTGAAGCGCCACTCAGCCGCGTGTAACGTCTGTTTTCATCGTTTACTCTGTTTGTCGTCTCTCTCCCTTTCTCTTGGGGCTGCTTCCCACACATACCAAGCCCCGCCCCTGTCACTCAAGCAGCACAGCTCCTCCTCCTTCCTGTTAGAGTCGTTCTATATTTGCATGCTGCTCCGTTACCCCGTTCCGCTAATGGAACCCTCGCCAACAGCCAATGAAATTGCAGGGTGCCAAATACAAATCAACAGAAATCTCATAAATCATATTTCTCAAACATACAAGTATTAAGCACCATTTTAAAGATACAATTCTCGTTAATCCAGCCACAGTGTCTGATTTCAAAAATGCTTTACAGCTAAAAGCTCCACAAACGATTATGTTCAGTCACCACCAAGCCACAGAAAAACCCAGCCATTTTTCCAGCCAAAGAGAGGAGTCACAAAAAGCACAAATAGAGATAAAATGAATCACTTACCTTTGATGATCTTCATCAGATGTCACTCATAGGGCTTCATGTTACACAATACATGTATGTTTTGTTCGATAAAGTGGATATTTATATCAAAAAATCTAATTTCACATTGGCGCATTACGTTCAGTAGTTCTAAAACATGCAGTGATTGTGCAGAGAGCCACATGAATTCACAGAAATACTCATTATAAATGTTGATGAAAATTCTAGTGTTGTGCATGGAACTTTAGATACACTTCTCCTTAATGCAACCGCTGTGTCAGATTTCAAAAAAACTTTACGGAAAAAGCATAATCTGAGAACGGCACTCAGAGCCTAAACCAGCCAGAGCAATATCCGCCATGTTGGGTAGTCAACATTAATGCTATTTATGAATATAAATATTCACTTACCTTTGATGATCTTCATCAGAATGCACTCCCAGGAATCACAGTTCCACAATAAATTCTTGTTTTGTTCGATAATGTCCATCATTTATGTCCAATAGCTTCTTTTGTTAGGGCGTTTGGTAAACAAATCCAAAAGCGCGATCTGGTCCAGTCGGACGAAACGTTCAAAAAGTTATATTACAGGTTGAAGAAACTTGTCAAACTAAGTATAGAATCCATTTTTAGGATGTTTTTATCATAACATTTCAATAATGTTCCAACCGGAGAATTCCATTGTCTGTAGAAAAGCCATGGAACGAGAGCTAACTCTCGTGACCGCGCGTCATAAGGCTGTGACACTCTGCCAGACCACTGACTCAAAGAGCTCTCATCCGGTCCCACTTCACAGTAGAAGCCGTATTCAAGTTTCTAAAGATGGTAGACATCTAGTGGAAGCCTTAGGAAGTGCGTCTTGACCCATATCCCTCTGTGTATTCGATAAGGCTGAGTTCAAAAACTATAAACCTCAGATTTCCCACTTACTGTTTGGAATTTTTCTCAGGTTTTTGCCTGCCATATGAGTTCTGTTATACTCACAGACATCATTCAAACAGTTTTAGAAACTTAAGAGTATTTTCTATCAAATGCTAATAATAATATGCATATATTCGCATCTGGGACTGAGTAGGAGGCAGTTCACTCTGGGCACGCTATTCATCCAAAAGTGGAAATGCTGCCCCCTATCCCAAATGAGTTAATATAAATCATTATATTTCTATGATTCCAACAGTTCACGCAGGGGTTTTAGTGTATATCGCATGTCAAATCGCAATCGCAATATTCCGTAAGACAATCGCAAAATTTGGTAAGAAAATCGCAATTTTATTTTTGGCCCATATCGAGCAAATCTACCTGTATCCATAATCTCTTTTCGAACAAGCCGGTGAAGGGGAGGTTAAGTGTGTGTGTGTGTGTGTGTGTGTGTGTGTGTGTGTGTGTGTGTGTGTGTGTGTGTGTGTGTGTGTGTGTGTGTGTGTGTGTGTGTGTGTGTGTGTGTGTGTGTGTGTGTGTGTGTGTGTGTGTATTTATTAGGGATCCCCATTAGCCAACACTTCTTACAAAAACAAGTAGTGATGAAGTCAATCTCTCCTCCACTTTGAGCCATGAGAGACTGACATGTATATCATTGTTAGCTCCCTATGTATTTTTAAGGGCCAGCCGTGCTGCCCTGTTCTGAGCCAATTGTAATTTTCCTAAGTCCCTGTTTGTGGCACCTGACCACACGACTGAACAGTAGTCCAGGTGTGACAAATCTAGGGCCTGTAGGACCTGCCTTGTTGAGAGTGCTGATAAGAAGGCAGAGTAGCACTTTATTATGGACAGACTTCTCCCCATCTTAGCTACTGTTGTATCAATATGTTGACAGTCAACTTGCTCAATTTCCACATTATTAATTACAAGATTTAGTTGAGGTTTAGTGAAAGATTTGTCCCAAAAACAATGCTTTTAGTTTTTGAAATATTTAGGATTAACTTATTACTTTCCACCCATTCTGAAACTAACTGCAGCTCTTTGTTAAGTGTTTCAATCATTTCAGTTGCTGTAGTAGCTGACGTGTATAATGTTGCCAGTGGCATGTCATTAGTAAAGAATGAAAAAGTAAGGGGCCTAGACAGCTGCCCTGGGGAATTCCTGATTCTACGTGTCTGTGCGTGTGTGCATGCGTTGGCGGAGGGCTTGAGTGTGTGTAGGGCCAATGTCCACCTATCACTCAGTGAGGAAGTAGCTATATTTTGCAGGTCAGCCACCAGGGGGAGACTCGTCAAGGCCTGTTGACAGACAGAGTATACATCACGAGGCGATGGCTCCATCTGCTGGACGTGCCAGGTCTTGACGGGCTCTCCAGCCAGGACTAATTGGGGCAGATTGGGAAGTGGTGAATAATCGG
The DNA here is from genome assembly GCF_023373465.1 of Oncorhynchus keta. NCBI lineage: Eukaryota > Metazoa > Chordata > Actinopteri > Salmoniformes > Salmonidae > Oncorhynchus > Oncorhynchus keta. Next base: position 109,525 of record NW_026285673.1, on the reverse strand, counting down.
GGGCTGATTGCTCACCAGCTGTACAAGTCGCATAAAGCTGCCAGGAGGGCAGCACACAAGGGAGAGACTGGGGAAGGAAAGGACTCCCGTATAGTTGGGGACGGTACCAGAGGTAACAGGAGGAAGTTCAGTTTTTGATCCTCACAGGATACAGCAAGACCCGGAGCCCAGAAGACGGTATCCTGGAGATGGTCTCTTGAAGACAACCCCACTGCTGTGTACCCCAAACCGACAGTCGGCAGGGCCAAGAGACCGCAAACCCGTGGAGAGACGGTTGGTGTAGGGCCGACCCGCCACCGACGACCCCAGGTAGACAGAGACCAAAGAAGGTGTTTTGAGTGTGGCGCCCGGGGGCACACTGCCTGGAATTGCCCGGCTCGAGAGGAGTCGATGCCATCAGCAAGCCCCGGAGGCGAGGTGTGTCACGCAGTGAACTGCGTCACCTCCTGTTGGTCACACCACGAATCAACTGCACCCGTGGTTCCGGTGAAGGTTGATAAACATGACACGGAAGCTCTATTAGACTCCGGAAATATGGTTACCCTTGTAACCACGAGCCTGCTGTACCAGTATACTGAATGTGGCAGGGAGATGTCCATTTCCTGTGTTCACGGGGACACAAAGCGGTATCCAACCGTTTGAGCCAACATCGTGACACCACAAGGGAACTGCCAGATGATGGTGGGCGCAATAACAGAGTTGCCGGTACCTCTCCTACTGGGACAAGATTGTCAGCTGTTTGTGGCCCTGTGGGGGCACGAGCTGAGGAAGAAGGTTAGAGCCCGCCGAAGACGAGAGCGAGGACGACCCATCGCCTTTGCGGCCCGGGAGCAAACGGTTGATCAACCTATATCTACGGGTCCGGAGTCAGAGTGGGTGCCGGAACCCAACCCACAGGAGGAAGAGCCCAGCCTCACCCTCCTCGATTTCGAGGGGCCAGTCGAGACACCCCCTGGAGGCCAACTGAGGGGACAATTCGGGACGGCCCAGTGGGAGGATCCTAACTTGAAAGCCGCCGCAGCCCAAGTGATAGCGGTGGATGGACAGCTACTTCCGGGGGTGAGTGACTGGCGATACCCCATTTCCAAATCAAGAATAACCTTTTGTATCAGGTGTCGCGCCAACAGGGGAACTTCGAGAGGTTTTGTTGCTACCCCGACGGTACGTGGGCACTGTTCTTCAGCTGGTCCACACCCACCTGTTGGGGGCGCACCTGGGAATGGAGAAGACCTGGGAACGGATCGCCGCACGGTTCCACTGGCCCGGGATGAGGAGGGCCGTGGAAGATTACTGCCGCAACTGCCCAGAGTGTCAAATGACTGCCCCAAAGGCACACTTCCGAAACTCACTGGTCCCCCTACCGATCATCGGGGTGCTCTTTGAACGCATCGCCATGGACATAGTGGGACCCCTGGTAAAAACAGCACGAGGACACCGGTACATCCTGGTAATAGTGGACTATGACACCCGTTATCCTGAGGCTATTCCCCTATGGGCGGTATCCAAGGGAATCGCCCGGTAGCTGTTCCACCTCTTTAGCTGGGTGGGCATCCCGAACGGGATCCTGACAGACCAAGGTACTGAGTTTATGTCCCGCCTCATGAAAGATTTGTGTGCTCTCCTGCAGATCAAGCGGATCCGGACCGCCGTCTTCCACCCGCAGACGGATGGGCTCGTTGAGCGGTTCAATTAAAACGCTCAAAGAAATACTGCGGAAGGTCATCGAGCAGGACGGGAAGAACTGGGACCAGCTACTACCCCACCTAATGTTCTCAATCTGAAAAGTACCCCAGTACACTGGATTTTCCCCTTTCGAACTCTACTGGACCTCGCCAAGGTGGTGTGGGAACCCCAACTGACCCCCTTACGCAGCGTGGTAGAGCACGTGGAGACGATGAGGGAGAGGATGACAGCCATATGGCCAGTCGTGAGGGAACATTTGGAGAAGGCCCAATGCGCCCAAACCCAGGTCTACAATCAGAGAGTCCAGCCCCGAGAATTCCAGGTGGGAGACAGGGTATTGGTCTTAATCCCCACGGTCGAAAGTAAGTTCCTGGCAACATGGCACGAGCCATACGAGGTGATCGAGAAGCTGGGACCTGTCAATTGCCGCGTACGGCAGCCGGGGATGCGGAAGCCCCAACAGATTGTAGAAGTGGCACGAGAGGACAGCCTTGCCGTGTTATGGTCAAGACCCAGGACGCCAACGGTACCAGTGGTGGACCTGAGCAATGAGGACCTCAACCCGGCCCAGAAGCAAGAGCTCAGGGAGCTCGTCGATCGGAACATGGCTGTGTTCTCCGAGAAGCCAGGCCGCACGACCCTCATTGAACACCACATCTGTACCCGGACCAGGGAAACGGTATGAAAGAGGCCATAACGGATTCTGGAGGCCCTAAGGAAGGCAGTTTAAAAGGAAGCGGAGGCTATGCTGAGGATGGGGGTCGTTGAAGAGTCTCACAGTGCATGTTGCAGCCCCATCGTGTTGGTGCCCAAACCGGACGGTAGCCTGTGCTTCTGTAATGATTTCCCGGGGTGTGAACGACATAAGCCCCATGCCGAGGGTGGACGAACTCATAGACCGATTGAGAAAGGCCCGGTACATCAGCACACTTGACCTGACCAAAGGATATTGGCATGTACCATTGGCAGCCTGGGGTTATCCCCAACTTTGCGGCTATAGCTTCCCCCATCACCGATCTAACCAGGGCCCACCTCCCGAAAACAGTGAAATGGACGGACGAGACAGAAGTGAGCCTCCTGAAATAAGCACTGGTCTCCCATCCGATTCTCGTAACGGCCGATTTCCAGGTGCCGATGGGGAGGAGCACCCCATCATGTACATCAGCCGAAAGCTGATACCTAGAGAAAAAAAGTACTCTATTGTTGAAAAAGAGTGTCTAGCGGTGAAGTGGGCACTAGACACTCTCAAGTATTACCTGTAAGGTACCCACTTCACCCTGGTCACGCACCATGCTCCCCTGGTCTGGATGTCCAGGGGAAAGGACTCAAACGATCGGGTCACCAGGTGGTTCTTGTCCCTTCAACGCTTCTCTTTTTCTGTTGTGCAGAGGTCAGGGGCGAAGCATGGAAACGCGGATGACCTATTGAGAAGGGAGACATACGTCACACTGATGACAGAGTTAGGGGGGGGGGTGTGCTGGACGTGCCAGGTCCCGACGGGCTCTCCGGCCAGGACTACTTGGGGCTGATTGGGGATTGGTGAGGAATCAAGGGCTGATTGCTCACCACCTGTACAAGTCGCATAAAGTTGCCAGAAGGGCAGCACACAGGGGAGGGACTGGGGAAGGAAAGGACTCCCGTATAGTTGGGGACGGTACCAGAGGTAACAGGAGGGAGTTCAGTTTTTTACATTTTGTCAATGTAAATTGTCCGGTGGCGATTTTAGGAGTTGTTCAGCAGTCTTATGGCTTGGAGGTAGAAGCTGTTGAGGAGTCTTTTGGTCCTAGCAAAGCACCATCACACCTCATCACCGTGCTTCACAGTGTCTCTGAATGTCCTTGAGTGGCCCAGCCAGAGCCCAGACTTAAACCTGATCAAACATCTCTGGAGAGACCAAAAATATAATTGTGCAGCAATTCCTTCCGAACCTGACAGAGCTTGAGAGGATCTTCAGAGAAGAATGGGATAAACTCCCCAAATACAGTTGTGCCAAGCTTGTAGCATCATACCCAAGAAGACTCGAGGTGCTTCAACAAATACTGAGTAAAAGGTCTGAATACTTATGTAAATGTGATATTTCAGTTTATTTTTATTTTTATACATTTGATAAAAACTTGTTTTTGCTTCGTCATTATGGGGCATTGTGTGTAGATTGGGGAGGGGAAAACACTATTTAATGCTGTAACGTAGCAAAATGTTGAAAAAGTCAAGAGGTCTGAATGCTTTCTGAATGCACTGTATTTTATATATTTGCCTCTTCTCAACTTCCAGTGGGATGAGCAGTAAGAAGCAAATATATCCCATTGAAGTTCATCTTTTAGACACTAAGGATTCACAAGGTCCCCCACCCGAGGGACACTCCATTGTCTCCCACTGCCCCTCATTAGCTTTAGTTGTCCTCTACAGAGCCTTCGTCCACTTCCTGGTATACATATTTATGCAGCCCGGACATTGGGAGAACAGAGGAGACGAGAGGAGAGGGAATGACATAATGGAAATCAATTCTCTCACTGGAATGAAAAAATGCAAAGCTCATTAAAAGGGCTTCTGCACAAACCAAATTCATTTAGGTAATAATGATAAGGAAGGAAGAATATGTGGCCAGTGTCGTCTTCAAGTTGTCTCGCTCTCTCTCTCTCTCTCTGATTCACTCAGAATTAATATTTTAAATGGATGAGGAAGTTAATCGAGAAAGTTCTACATGCTTCACAATTAAGCAAAAGAAGAAGAGCTGAAAAAATAGCATGGAATAATAATCACATTAACTGCAGACAGCCAATCTTCCTTCCCAAAGTTTTGTGCTGACCGAAAAACCTGCTTAAAATAAGCCAGCAGTCCCTCAGAAGGAAAGAGAGAGAGAGAGCAGGGAGAGGAGAAGAGGGAGGGAGTGAGAGGAGAGGAGGGAGAGGACAGAGGGGAAAGGAGAGGAGGGAGAGAGAGAAAAGGAGGGAGAGGAGAGGGAGGGGTTGAGAAACCAGAAGAGAACCAGATGGAGAGTGTCTTTCAGTCTAACCCAACCAACCAGCCAGTCTTATTTTGATTTGTTCTACATCTATTTCCATCCACCAAAGGGAACAGCCAGTTTGTCATAGAAATGAAATCTACCTCCCAGGAGGTGACTGCTGTTAAGGCCAGGCATTTGTTTTAAAGGAGATTTGAAGATTTGAATATGTTAAGGGTGAGACTAATGGTGCTACAGCTGTCTAACAGGACTAGTAATACTGTTCTACTGTACTAACCTAAACAACACTGTTACAGCTGTCCAACAGGACTAGTAATACTGTTATACTATACTAACCTAAACAACACTGCTATAGCTGTCCAACAGGACTAGTAATACTGTTCTACTATACTAACCTAAACAACACTGCTACAGCTGTCTAACAGGACCAGTAATACTGTTCTACTGTACTAACCTAAACAACACTGTTACAGCTGTCTAACAGGACTAGTAATACTGTTCTACTGTACTAACCTAAACAACACTGTTACAGCTGTCCAACAGGACTAGTAATACTGTTCTACTGTACTAACCTAAACAACACTGCTATAGCTGTCCAACAGGACTAGTAATACTGTTCTACTATACTAACCTAAACAACACTGTTACAGCTGTCCAACAGGACTAGTAATACTGTTCTACTGTACTAACCTAAACAACACTGCTACAGCTGTCCAACAGGACTAGTAATACTGTTCTACTGTACTAACCTAAACAACACTGTTACAGCTGTCCAACAGGACTAGTAATACTGTTCTACTGTACTAACCTAAACAACACTGTTACAGCTGTCCAACAGGACTAGTAATACTGTTCTACTGTACTAACCTAAACAACACTGTTACAGCTGTCTAACAGGACTAGTAATACTGTTCTACTGTACTAACCTAAACAACACTGCTACAGCTGTCTAACAGGACTAGTAATACTGTTCTACTGTACTAACCTAAACAACACTGCTACAGCTGTCCAACAGGACTAGTAATACTGTTCTACTGTACTAACCTAAACAACACTGCTACAGCTGTCTAACAGGACTAGTAATACTGTTCTACTATACTAACCTAAACAACACTGCTACAGCTGTCTAACAGGACTAGTAATACTGTTCTACTGTACTAACCTAAACAACACTGCTACAGCTGTCTAACAGGACTAGTAATACTGTTCTACTATACTAACCTAAACAACACTGCTACAGCTGTCTAACAGGACTAGTAATACTGTTCTACTATACTAACCTAAACAACACTGCTACAGCTGTCCAACAGGACTAGTAATACTGTTCTACTGTACTAACCTAAACAACACTGCTACAGCTGTCTAACAGGACTAGTAATACTGTTCTACTATACTAACCTAAACAACACTGCTACAGCTGTCTAACAGGACTAGTAATACTGTTATACTGTACTAACCTAAACAACACTGCTACAGCTGTCTAACAGGACTAGTAATACTGTTCTACTGTACTAACCTAAACAACACTGTTACAGCTGTCCAACAGGACTAGTAATACTGTTCTACTGTACTAACCTAAACAACACTGCTACAGCTGTCTAACAGGACTAGTAATACTGTTCTACTGTACTAACCTAAACAACACTGCTACAGCTGTCTAACAGGACTAGTAATACTGTTATACTGTACTAACCTAAACAACACTGCTACAGCTGTCTAACAGGACTAGTAATACTGTTCTACTGTACTAACCTAAACAACACTGTTACAGCTGTCTAACAGGACTAGTAATACTGTTCTACTGTACTAACCTAAACAACACTGCTACAGCTGTCTAACAGGACTAGTAATACTGTTCTACTGTACTAACCTAAACAACACTGCTACAGCTGTCTAACAGGACTAGTAATACTGTTCTACTATACTAACCTAAACAACACTGCTACAGCTGTCTAACAGGACTAGTAATACTGTTCTACTGTACTAACCTAAACAACACTGTTACAGCTGTCTAACAGGACTAGTAATACTGTTCTACTGTACTAACCTAAACAACACTGCTACAGCTGTCTAACAGGACTAGTAATACTGTTCTACTGTACTAACCTAAACAACACTGCTACAGCTGTCTAACAGGACTAGTAATACTGTTCTACTGTACTAACCTAAACAACACTGCTACAGCTGTCTAACAGGACTAGTAATACTGTTCTACTGTACTAACCTAAACAACACTGCTACAGCTGTCTAACAGGACTAGTAATACTGTTCTACTGTACTAACCTAAACAACACTGCTACAGCTGTCTAACAGGACTAGTAATACTGTTATACTGTACTAACCTAAACAACACTGCTACAGCTGTCTAACAGGACTAGTAATACTGTTCTACTGTACTAACCTAAACAACACTGTTACAGCTGTCTAACAGGACTAGTAATACTGTTCTACTGTACTAACCTAAACAACACTGCTACAGCTGTCTAACAGGACTAGTAATACTGTTCTACTGTACTAACCTAAACAACACTGTTACGCTGTCTAACAGGACCAGTAATACTGTTATACTGTACTAACCTAAACAACACTGTTACAGCTGTCCAACAGGACTAGTAATACTGTTCTACTGTACTAACCTAAACAACACTGCTATAGCTGTCTAACAGGACTGGTAATACTGTTCTACTGTACTAACCTAAACAACACTGTTACGCTGTCTAACAGGACCAGTAATACTGTTCTACTGTACTAACCTAAACAACACTGTTACAGCTGTCCAACAGGACCAGTAATACTGTTCTACTGTACTAACCTAAACAACACTGTTACAGCTGTCCAACAGGACGAGTATTACTGTTCTACTGTACCAAACAAGACTGCTACAGCTGTCTAACAGGACTAGTAATACTGTTCTATGTATGAACCTAAACAACACTGCCTGTACAGCTGTCTAACAGGACTAGTAATACTGTTTGTACTGTCTAACCCCTAAACAACACTGTTTTACAGCTGTCCTACAGGACTATTGATTTCTGTTTTCTTTACTGTACTGAACCTAAACAACACTGTTACAGCTGTCAACAGGACAGTTACTGTTCTACTGTACTAACCTAAACAACACTGTGTGCTTGTGTGCTACAGGACTAGTGATACTGTTCTAGGTACTAGACCCAGGCTGCAGAGGACTGCTCCTGCTCATCAACAAACCTGTTCTGACTGTACAACTAAACATCCCTGCTCATTCAGATGGTAACAGGACTAGTAATGTCTGTCTGTCTGTCTGTCTAAACAACACTGTCTGTCTGTCTGTCTGTCTGGACTGTCTGTACTGTTCTACTGTCTGTCCTAAACAACACTGTCTACAGCTGTCTGGACTAGTAATACTGTTCTACTGTACTAACCTAAACAACACTGTTACTGCTGTCTGTCAGGACTGTAATACTGTTCTACTGTACTAACCTAAACAACACTGTTACTGCTGTTTGTACAGGACTGTAATACTGTTCTACTGTACTAACCTTTGTAACACTGTTACAGTCTGTCTGTACAGGACTGTAATACTGTTCTACCTGTACTAACTGTAAACACCTGTACAGTCTGTCTGTACCTGTATGTCTGTCTGTACTGTACCTGTCTGTCTAAACTGTACCTGTACAGCTGTCTGTCTGTACTGTAATCTGTCTGTCTGTCTGTCTGTCTGTCTGTCTGTCTGTCTGTCAGTCTAGTCTGTCTGTTCTGTCTGTCTGTCTGTTTGTACCTGTATGTCTGTCTGTACCTGTCTGTCTTACTGTTCTGTCTGTCTAACCTGTTTGTACTGTATGCTGTCTGTACCTGTCTGTCTGCTGTTTGTACCTGTATGTCCTGTTTGTACACTGCTACTGTCTGTTTGTACCTGTACTGTCTGTACCTGTGTCTGCCTGTTAGTACTGGATGTGTTATTACAACCTAAAAACAGTGCAGTGTATTTATATAGGATATCCAAAAATACTTGATATAAGTTGTTTGAAAAGTGCTGGAGCCTCAGATCAAGGGGTGGAAGAGCTGCCACTGCCAGGTAAATGCTGTTCATCTTTGCCAATATTATTCAACATGACACAAATATGTTAGGAAAAAAGTAATGATCCATTCCCAGTGTATTTTTGATGTGATTTCCATTCTAATTGAGTGTAACAGTCTTATGATAATACTCAAATAGTCAGCTAATAATTCATTTCAAACAATATTAAATCTATTTTCATTGTCAGTCATGACTTTTGACTCCCCTATTGACTGTCTGAACAACATATAACCTAGTGTTCTGAACTTAAACAACTTTTGACTGTTACAGCTGATACAACATCACTAAATACTGGATTCTACTATCATCAACCTAAACAACATTGTGGTTTAATGGTTTCTAACAGGTTCTGTAATATAAGTTATAGAAATAGATTTATGAATAACATGACAGCTGTCTGAGATAGATGGCTCTGTTTTAAAATGAAGAGTTGAGGTTATTACATGTTAATTGTATTATTAGCCCCATCATTCCACTGTGAAATAGGCTTAAAATAAAAAGCATTTGCTTTCCACAGGACCAGCTGTTTCTCAAAAGTATTTCCATTCACGGCAACACTGGCCTTGAGGTTGGTCAAGGTAATCACCTTCACTGTACCAGGGGCTTGAAGGATTGACGACTGTCTAACAGGACTGTATACTGTTGCACTGGTAGTCATCAACAACACCACATAGCAAAGCTGAGTACACACACACAGAGTACACACACACAAGACTCCTCTGGTTCATCTCAGACTCTCAGCCAATATTTAGCAGATGTGATGAACTGGCTGAACACACACACATGGAACACTGTGTGTGCCTCCCCGCTGGCCATGTCTGTCCACAGATGGCTGTTTGTATGTCTCAACAGACCCACTGGGATATAATAATACCTGCCATTTAAACGCTTTTTTATGCCAGCACGCCCCGTGGTGCTGCATGGAGCTGTCTGTCTTTACTGGCCACAGACACGCAAAACAGCCTGTATAGACCCAGGATTGTCCACCTCAACAGTTCTGTCTGAAGGCCCAGCCAAGCTGTCTGTCTGAGTACCTGTCTGACTCCCAGGGAGAGACCAGCCCCACCCACCTCCCTCCACCACAATCACTGACCACCACCACCACTGCTCATGAGGTAAGACTGCTAGCCTTCTGTCTGTCTGTCTGTCTGTCTGTCTGTCTGTCTGTCTGTCTGTCTGTCTGTCTGTCAGTGTACCTGTCTGTTGTGTACCTGTCTGTCTGTCTGTCTGTTTGTACCTGTATGTCTGTCTGTCCTGTCGTTTGTCTGTCCTGTCTGTCTGTCTGTCTGTCTGTTTGTACCTGTCTGTCTGTTTGTACCTGTCTGTCTGTCTGTTTGTGTATGTCTGTTTGTACCTGTCTGTCTGTCTTTGTACCTGTATGTCTGTCTGTACCTGTATGTCTGTCTGTACCTGTAGGGTCTGTCTGTCTGTACCTGTATGTCTGTCTGTCTGTACCTGTATCATTATGTCTGTCTGTACCTGTATGTCTGTCTGTCTGTCTGTCTGTCTGTCTGTCTGTCTGTCTGTCTGTCTGTCTGTCTGTTGTACCTGTATGTCTGTCTGTACCTGTCTGTGTTGTATGTCTGTCTGTACCTGTCTGTCTGTCTGTCTGTTTGTACCTGGGAGGGTCTGTCTGTGTTTGTCTGTCTGTTTGTACTGTATGTCTGTCTGTACATGTCTGTCTGGGGAGTTTGTATGTTGTGTCATGTCTGTACCTGTCTGTCTGCCTGTTTGTACGAATGTATGTCTGTCTGTACCTGTCTGTCTGTCTGTTTGTACCTGTCTGTGTCTGTCTGTACCTGTCTGTCTGCCTGTTAGTACTGGATGGGTTATTATTACAGTTTAAAAAACAGTGCAGTGTATTTATATAGGATATCCAAAAATACTTGATATAAGTTGTTTGAAAAGTGCTGGAGCCCTCAGATCAAGGGGTTTGGAAGAGCTAGCCACTGCCAGGTAAATGCTGGTTCATCTTTGCCAATATTATTCAACATGACACAAATATGTTAGGAAAAAGTAATGATCCATTCCCAGTGTATTTTTGATGTGATTTCCATTCTAATTGAGTGTAGCTAGTCTTATGATAATACATCAAATAGTCAGCTTGAAATAATTCATTTCAAACAATATTAAATCATATTTTCATTGTCAGTCATGACTTTTGACCAAGCCCCTGAAAACTTGACCTGTTGCTGATACAACATCATAAACTGGAGGGGATTCTGAACGCATCATCAATAATGGAGGACCCATTGTGTTTAATGGTTTCTGCTGGTTCTGTGATATAAGAATCTATAGAAATAGATTTATGAATAATGATGACAGCGTCTTGAGATAGATGGCTCCTGCGTTTTAAAATGAAGAGTTGAGGTTATTACATAGTTAATTGTATTATTAGCCCCATCATTCCACTGTGAAATAGGCTTAAAATAAAAAGCATTTGGGATTTCCGGGGCCTTCGTATTTCTCAAAAGTATTTCTCATTCACGGCTAACTTTGGCCTTGAGGTTAGGTCAAGGTAACTCACCTTCATAAAGTACCAGGGGCTTGAAGGATTGACGACTGTCCAGTGGACAGGTTGTATCTGTTGCACATGGTAGTGCCACACTCCTACACAGTACACACACATAGCAAAGCAAAGAGTCACATGGGGGAGAGTACACACACACCATATGGCCTCCCCCTAGAGTACCTCTGGTCCACCATACTCTCAGTTGGTATTTCTGAAAGATAAAAATATCCCCTGTCATAACATGTGAGTGAACTGAGTGAACACACACACATAGGAACACTATGCAAGCCTCCCCTCTGGCCATGTAAATCACACAGATGGCATAGGAGAACAGACCCACTGGGAGGGCCTTTTAAACGCTTTATGCCAGCACGCCCCGTGGTGCTGCATGGAGCCCACTATGTGTTTACCCCTGGCCACAGACACGAGACAGCCTGTACTCAGACCCAGGATTCATCCACCTCCACAGCCCCAGTCTCAGGCCCAGCCAAGCTGTCCCTCTGAGCCGTAGGGGGAGTGACTCAATGTTGTACCAGCCCCACCCACCTCCCTCCACCACAATCACTACCACCACCACCACTCAGTGCACCAGCAGCCCAGACTGCTAGCCTTGTGTCAACATATTTCTGCATAAAAACAGTGAGCTGAGAGCATGACAATGTGCCTGTCTGGAAGTCAGCGACCTGCAGTTGAACCACACTCAACCTCTGTCTGAATAGGCTTCTGTTTGACTGGGGCTTTGTTTGTGTGTTTGTGTGTGTGTAAATTAATATGTTTGTTATGGGGAGGGGGAGTATGTTGTGTCATTATGGGGGGGGGGGCTGAACAGAGTGTGTCACAACAGGGTCTGAAACACAAACCTGCTCTCTCGGTGACCTCCACTTGTGGTCTGTCACAAACAGATTGCACACTAAAAACAGCCATGTCTTGGAAGGAGACAACCAAACCTCTAATCAGTGTTATACTGCTGATATAACCCTGCCTCTTTTTACAGCAATAGCAAAGGATTTTATGGGAAATTATGCAAATACATACAATTTAGCATGAGCTCCCAAACTCTGTGCCTGATAATATGCAATTTTACAGCGACTGTAAATTAACATTTGCTCCGCATGTTGAAGAATGTTTATGAATATATCTAGCCCTTCACCAGCACAGTGCATCAAGAAGACGTATGTGTTTTGAGGCAGAGAGAGGCCTTATTGAATACATGTTAAATACAGACTTCGGTGTCCTAGTAAATACACCTCAGGATCCCTCTCAATGTTACTTACTGACAAAGAATTAGAGTATGCCTGGGAGAGTTTGTGTGTGTTTGCGTCTGTGTGTGCGTGTGTGAGTTAATGAATACATTTGTTTAGGGCAGGGGAAGTATGTTATGTCATGATGGGGGCAGTACGCTGAGAGCAGCAGCAGCACTCTGAGGGCAGCAGCAGAACTCTGAGGGCAGCAGCAGCACTCTGAGGGCAGCAGCAGCACTCTGAGGGCAGCAGCAGCACTCTGAGGGCAGCAGCAGAACTCTGAGGGCAGCAGCAGATCTCTGAGGGCAGCAGCAGATCTCTGAGGGCAGCAGCAGAACTCTGAGGGCAGCAGCAGAACTCTGAGGGCAGCAGCAGAACTCTGAGGGCAGCAGCAGAACTCTGAGGGCAGCAGCAGAACTCTGAGGGCAGCAGCAGAACTCTGAGGGCAGCAGCAGAACTCTGAGGGCAGCAGCAGCACTCTGAGGGCAGCAGCAGATCTCTGAGGGCAGCAGCAGATCTCTGAAGGCAGCAGCAGCAGCACTCTGAGGGCAGCAGCAGATCTCTGAGGGCAGCAGCAGCACTCTGAGGGCAGCATTAGAGGGCAGCACTGCCACACGTCAGTCCACTAGTTGCTCCCCTCTCCTCTTTCAGCCCACTTTAATAGCTTTTATTTCATGCATTGGATTCATTGCATGTTATTTCTTATCCTTCTTTAGATGCATCTACTACCACTGTTGAGTAAACAGGATATTGATGTAAAGCCTGCTGAGCAGGTGTTAACTCTTGTCTGTTTTGACTTAGTATTGGCATCTGAACAATACTATCAGCACAGGACTGCACAGTGAGACTAAAGAGCCTTTCAGTGGTGGGTTTGGCTTGAGCAGGGAGTTTAGAATGCTGGGCCTTTTGGGATAGACCTGGGGGCGGGCTCTTTCTGGATCATTGTTTGGGATTTTGGCATTTGGCTCGTGCTGAGTGGCGGCCGACGTACAAAAGGGGCAGGATTAGGCCCTCTCTGCGCCCCTCCCAAGGCAGCTCCTCATTTGCCCCTTAGCCCCATGGGACTGGGGAAGAGGAGAAGAGGGCAGCAACGAATCAGCGGTGAAAGGAGCCTAAACCCCAGTGATTACGCCCCTAGCTTTTAGCTTTTACTGAAATAGAGGACTGGGTGGGGACTAGAGGGAGAAGCCCTGAGCTGAGCTCAGTTTCATTACTAGGTCACAGTGATGTGATGGGTTCCTATAGAAGGTCTATTGCTTATAACCCAAAGTGTGTCTCTCTCTCACTCGATGATGAAGCTTCAAAGCCCCCTACCCTATCCCCCTAGCCTATCCCCCTAGCCTAGCCCCTTAGCCTAGCCCACTAGCCTAGCAGCCCCCTAGCCTAGCCCACCTAGCCCACTAGATCCCTAGGCTCCTAGCCTAGCTCCCTAGTCTAACCCCTAGCCTCTAATGTCCACAGCAGGCACACATCAGGGCAGGGCCACTATACCTAACCTAGCTCCCTAGCCTCTAATGTCTACGGCAGGCACTCTCATCAGGACCACTATACCTAGCCCCTAGCCTTAGGCTCGCTCCCTAGCTTAGCCTCCTAGCCTAGCTCCCTAGTCTAACCCCTTAGCCTCTAATGTCCACAGCAGGCACTCATTGGGGCAGGGCCACTATACCTAACTATACCTAGCCTCCTAGCCTCTAATGTCAACAGGAGACACTCTCATGAGGGCAGGGCCACTATACCTAGCTTGGTCCCACATCTGTTTGTTTTGTATAGCCAACTCATATGTTTGTTATTGCCAAATAATGATCATAGGAGTTCGCTATACAGCACAACCAGACATGATACCAGGCTACTATTACACCTAGTTGCACAGATAGTCCTCCCATGGATGTTTCATCAGTCAGTCAGTACTGTTTGACACAGAAATATAGAAATGGAACAGAAACTATGGAACTGCCTATCACAGTAACCCCCCCCATATGTACCTTCAGCACAGACCTGCGTTATTTTTATCAGTCTCAGGATACATTCTAAATCTCCTTCCGAGACGTCATCATGGCTCTTATTCAGCACCAATATGGGCTGAGCTGTCCATGGAATAGCAGCATGGCAAGGGAGTGTCCCAAATGGATTCCTATTCCCTTTATAGTGCACTACTTTTGACCAGGCCCTATATAAGGAATGGGGTGCCATTTGGGACGGAGACACTTATTACAGAGTATGAAGAAGTGGAATGGAAGAGGGAAGGGAAGACGAGACAGCTGAGTTAATGGAGATTTCTCCCACTGATTGATATGTCACTCATCGCTGCCATGGCAGCCTGTCACTATGAGTGGTATTTGACACCTGGCAACATGAAGAGAAGGGAAATACAGAGATGATGATGACAGGGAAATGGTGAAGGAACCAAATCCAGTTTGAGACCAGATTGAACCAAAGAATAAAGTGAAAATTAAAGCGGGATGTTTATCACCTCTTGGAATGGTTATTTTCTAGACTGACAAGGCTGTAGTTAGCATGCTAGTGGCTAGATTGTAGTTAGCCTGCTAGTGGCTAGGCTGTAGTTAGCCTGCTAGTGGCTAGGCTGTAGTTAGCCTGCTAGTGGCTAGGCTGTCGTTAGCCTGCTAGTGGCTAGGCTGTCGTTAGCCTGCTGGTGACTAGGCTGTCGTTAGCCTGCTGGTGACTAGGCTGTCGTTAGCCTGCTGGTGGCTAGGCTGTCGTTAGCCTGCTGGTGACTAGGCTGTCGTTAGCCTGCTGGTGACTAGGCTGTCGTTAGCCTGCTGGTGGCTTGGCTGTCATTAGCCTGCTGGTGGCTAGGCTGTAGTTAGCCTGTTGGTGGCTAGGCTGTAGTTAGCATGCTGGTGGCAAGGCTGTCGTTAGCCTGCTGGTGACTAGGCTGTCATTTGCCTGCTGGTGGCTTGGCTGTCGTTAACCTGCTGGTGGCTAGGCTGTAGTTAGCATGTTAGTGGCTTGGATGTCTTTAGCCTGCTAGTGGCTTGGCTGTGGTTAGCCTGCTGGTGGCTAGGCTGTAGTTAGCATGCTAGTGGCTTGGCTGTCTTTAGCCTGCTGGTGGCTAGGCTGTAGGTCAGTGGAAGGGGAGGGAAGAACAGCTCATAATAATGGCTGGAATGGAATAAATGGAATGGTATTCTACTCCATCCCAGCCATTATTACGAGCCGTCCTCCCCTCACAGCTTCCACTACTGTAGTTAGCAGAAGTGGTTTGGTGATTATACACAGGACCAGGTGATGATGAGTCAGTCTAATCACATCACAGTGGTTTACATTGTGTTATCTCATTACAGGTGTCAAGGTTGACATTTCTCTAAGAGCAGAAACCAAAAGACTTTCTGAAAATAAAGTACAGTAGAGCTGAATAGAACAGTTGTATAAAAGCAGTAACCATAATTAATTAACACGACTGGTCTTGTGTTGCGTAGAAGTATTGCAGAAAGCTATCCCAGATGAGCACCCCATTCCTGGAGAACTTTTGGTAGCCCCGGCACATCTTAATAATATTCAGTTGACTCTGAGTTCGCGCCCAGGCTCTGTCGTAACCGGCCGCGACCGGGTGGTCCGTGGGGCGACGCACAATTGGCCTAGCGTCGTCTGGGTTAGGGAGGGTTTGGCCGGTAGGGTTGTCTCATCGCGCACCAGCGACTCCTGTGGCGGGCCGGGTGCAGTGCGCGCTAACCAAGGTTGCCAGGTGCACGGTGTTTCCTCCGACACATTGGTGCGGCTGGCTTCCAGGTTGGATGCGCGCTGTGTTAAGAAGCAGTGCGGCTTGGTTGGGTTGTGTATCGGAGGACGCATGACCTTCAACCTTCGTCTCTCCCGAGCCTGTACGGGAGTTGTAGCGATGAGACAAGATAGTAGCTACTAAAACAATTGGATACCACGAAATTGGGGAGAAAAAATAATAATAATAAATAAAGAATATTCAGTTGTCTTTGTGTGTGTTCCCTGTTATGTAGCTGCCGTGTGAGGATGCGGAGGTGTATGAGGAGACCAGTCAGTGCCTGTCCCTGCTGATGCAGCTGTATGGAGGGGACAGCCCTGACTCCCTCAGCCCCCTGAACCTCCAGAGCCTCAGCCACGCGCTGCAGCTCCAGACCCAACCTAAACAACACAGACTACTGCTCCGTATCATCAAACGCCTGGTGAGTAGAGAACCCTCCCACCTATAGCACTAGTTACAGCTTAAGATACTACTGTGTTATAATAGTAGCAGTAGTAGTAGCAGTATTAGCAGTAGTAGTAGTAGTAGTAGTAGTAGTAGTAGTAGCAGTAGTAGTAGTAGTAGTAGTAGTAGTAGTAGTAGTAGTAGTAGTAGTAGTAGTAGTAGTAGTAGTAGCAGCAGCAGTAGTAGTAGCAGTGGTAGGAGTAGCAGTAGTAGTAGTAGTATTAGTAGCAGTAGTAGTAGCAGTGGTAGCAATAGTAGCAGTGGTAGCAGTAGTAGTAGGAGTAGTATAGTGTAGTAGCATTAGTAGCAGCAGTAGCAGTAGTAGTAGTAGCAGTAGTAGAAGCAGCAGCAGCAGTAGTAGTAGCAGCAGTAGTAGCAGTGGGTAGCAGCAGTAGTAGTAGCAGTGGGTAGCAGTGGTAGCAGTAGGAGTAGTATAGTGTAGTAGCAGTAGTAGCAGCAGTAGTAGCAATGGGTAGCAGTAGTAGCAGTGGTAGTAGGAGTAGTATAGTGTAGTAGCAGTAGTAGCAGTAGTAGTAGTAGGAGTAGTATAGTGTAGTAGCAGTCGTAGCAGTAGTAGTAGGAGTAGTAGCAGTAGTAGTAGTAGCAGTAGTAGCAGTGGTAGTAGGAGTAGTATAGTGTAGTAGCAGTAGTAGCAGCAGTAGTAGTAGGAGTAGTATAGTGTAGTAGCAGTCGTAGCAGTAGTAGTAGTAGTAGCAGTAGTATAGCAGTAGTAGTAGTAGTAGCAGGTGTCAGCAGCACCTAAAGAGAGAGGGAAAGAGTAGTAGGAAGAGTAGAGCCAGTTTGTAGTAGCAGTGTGCGTAGCAGTGTGTATGTTCTTCTTTAGTGTGGCTGGGGGCAAACTGTACAGTTGTTCCAGTGTAGTGGTAGGGAGTGATTCAGAGCTAGCCTGGAGGTAATGGCAGGGCAGCTGACCTAGCAGTTGTAGTCAGTAGGGGGGTAGTAAATCGGGGGACTATCCATTAGTAACTCCTGTGAACAAAGTAGTGAGAAATAGGAAGTAGTACTGGTAGCAGTAGCCAGTAGTGATTGGGTAGTAGGAGTAGTATAGCAGTGTAGTGGGTAGCAGTAGTAGCAGCATTATTTGAAACAGTAGTAGTAGTAGTGTTACAGTGATTGGGCTAGCATAGCAGTCAGATACCCAGACTACAATGCACTTATTATCCTATGCAGCAGTAGTAGCAGTCTCAAAAGTAGCAGTGATGACTGAATGTAGGATAGTGAGACATTGCTTTTTGATAGTGTAGTAGCAGTAGTAGCAGCAGTAGTAGCAGTGGTAGCAGTAGTAGAGTGGTAGTAGGAGTAGTATAGTGTAGTAGCAGTCTGTAAGGACATTGTTAGTAAACCATCCAAGTAGCTAGCAGTAGTAGCAGCAGTAGTAGCAGTAGTAGCAGCAGTGGTAGCAGTAGTAGTAGGAGTAGAGGTGTCAGCAGCACCTCGAAAGAGAGAGGAAAGAGCGATTAAAGGAAGAGAGAGCCAGTTTGTGTGTGTGTGTTCATGTGTGCGTACGCTTGTGTGTATGTTCTTCTTTACTGAATAGGTCGGGTGGCTGGGGGCCACGAACTGTACTGTTGTTCCAGTGTTTGTGGTGGGGAGTGATTCAGAGCTGGCCTGGAGGAATGGCAGGGCAGCTGACCTCAAGCCTGCCTTGTTGTCTCTCTCTCTCCTATGGGGGTGGGAAATCGGGGGACTATCCATTCCAAAATAACTCCTGTGAACAAAGAAGTGAGAAATATGGAAGTAATACTGTACAGGAGCCACAGTTACAGTGATTGGGCTTCAGGAATGTCATCACTTCACTCACTGTTTTCTGCTTTAATTGATGCATTATTTGAAACAGTCTTTAACCTGTTGGTTCAGCTCAGATACCCAGACTACAATGCACTTATGTGATGTGAGCCTATGCAGTTACTTACATTATCGGGGACCATGAATTGATATTGTGGTCTGGTTGTATGTTCAGGCTTTTTGATATGTCTCAAAAGTGTCTTCAACCTGACTGATGACTGAATGTAATGGATAACAACACCGTGAGACATTGCTTTTTGATATCAGTATGAAAGCAATTAGTTGGGAAATGGGAGATTTTCAAAGGAGCCTCTGGGCAGGAAGAAAGAGAGTGATGTTTGATATTAGGTTTGTTGCCAAGCAACTCCCAACCTTTACATTTCAACTGAAGCTCTGCTAAGGACATTGTTAAGATAATTGTAAACCATCCAAGGGTAAATGCTCTGGAAAGAATTGCTGTACTTTATAGGGAATAGGGTGCCATTTGGGATTCACATATTGTTGACTGGTCTGTGTCTATACTATCTATGTAATGCTTGTATTGGGGAGGAGAGGTAAGGTAGTCAGTAGCCAGCAGAAGATGGGTAGAGAGGAGGAGTGAAGGGTCTGAGTGACAGAGGAGAAAGAGAAGACGTCATTTTGTGGCGAGTGCCCCTTCACCTCATTACTGTGTTAACCAACCTGCTCTCTCTCCTTTTCTCTTTCACTTTTACCCCCTCCTTCCTTCCTTCTCTCTCTCACTCTCTTTTTCTCTCTCATTGATGTCCTGTGGTTTCTCACCTGTCAGCCTGTTGCCTTCCACAGCAGGAATCCCTCGGGCTGTAGACCAGACTTCTCTCTGCCTCCTCTCTGTCCTCACCCCACCATCCACTTCATGTAGCAGTAATACAGCCCACCACTGGATCTTCGAACCTTACAATCTTTTTAAAAAAGGTTCCAAAAGGGTTCTTTGGCTGTCCCCATAGGAGAACCCTTTTTGGTTCCAGGTAGAACCCTTTATGGTTCTAGGTAGGACCCTTTCCATCGAGGGTTCTACATGAAACTCAAAAGGGTTCTACCTGGAACCAAAATGTGATCTTCAAACCTGGTTATCCTATGGGGACAGCCAAAGAACCCTTTTAGCATCTGTCCTAGAAAGCACGTTTTTTCTAAGATGTGTAGAAAAGAGCCATCACATTCTCTTGAGTCACTGATGTAATATAGTGGTCATTTGTGGTGCTGTCTGCCAGTATGATGCATTTTACCAAAAGTTAGTTTTGGGAAAGAGTTTTCCTTTAAGTGCCTACAGTGTCTAT
Source organism: Oncorhynchus keta (assembly GCF_023373465.1). NCBI lineage: Eukaryota > Metazoa > Chordata > Actinopteri > Salmoniformes > Salmonidae > Oncorhynchus > Oncorhynchus keta. Next base: position 89,789 of record NW_026285673.1, on the reverse strand, counting down.
GTGTTTTTATTTTCTTAGTTGGACGGTTTGTGTATTATAGATACAGGCTACATTCTAGATACAGGATTCATGATGTATTATAGATACAGGCTACATTCTACATGGACATGATGTATTATAGATACAGGCTACATTCTACAGGACATGATGTATTATAGATACAGGCTACATTCTACAGGACATTCTTATAGACAGGCTGACAGGACATGATGTATTATAGATACAGGCTACATTCTACAGGACATGATGTATTATAGATACAGGCTACATTCTACAGGACATGACATGTATTATAGATACAGGCTACATTCTACAGGACATGATGTATTATAGATACAGGCTACATTCTACAGGACATGATGTATTATAGATACAGGCTACATTCTACAGGACATGATGTATTATAGATACAGGCTACATTCTACAGGACATGATGTATTATAGATACAGGCTACATTCTACAGGACATGATGTATTATAGATACAGGCTACATTCTACAGGACATGATGTATTATAGATACAGGCTACATTCTACAGGACATGATGTATTATAGATACAGGCTACATTCTACAGGACATGATGTATTATAGATACAGGCTACATTCTACAGGACATGATGTATTATAGATACAGGCTACATTCTACAGGACATGATGTATTATAGATACAGGCTACATTCTACATGATGTAGGACATGACATGATGTACCCGCATAGATTATAGATACAGGCTACATTCTACAGGACATGATGTATTATTATACATTCTGTATTATAGATACAGGCTACATTCTACAGGATATGTATTATAGATACAGGCTACATTCTACAGGACATGATGTATTATAGATACAGGCTGATCATTCTACAGGACATGATGTACAGGCTACATTCTACAGGACATGATGTATTATAGATACAGGCTACATTCTACAGGACATGATGATACAGGCTACATTCTATGATGTATTATAGATACAGGCTACATTCTACAGGACATGATGTATTATAGATACAGGCTACATTCTACAGGACATGATGTATTATAGATACAGGCTACATTCTACAGGACATGATGTATTATAGATACAGGCTACATTCTACAGGACATGATGTATTATAGATACAGGCTACATTCTACAGGACATGATGTATTATAGATGACAGGCTACATTCTACAGGACATGATGTATTATAGATACAGGCTACATTCTACAGGACATGATGTATTATAGATACAGGCTACATTCTACAGGACATGATGTATTATAGATACAGGCTACATTCTACAGGACATGATGTATTATAGATACAGGCTACATTCTACAGGACATGATGTATTATAGATACAGGCTACATTCTACAGGACATGATGTATTATAGATACAGGCTACATTCTACAGGACATGATGTATTATAGATACAGGCTACATTCTACAGGACATGATGTATTATAGATACAGGCTACATTCTACAGGACATGATGTATTATAGATACAGGCTACATTCTACAGGACATGATGTATTATAGATACAGGCTACATTCTACAGGACATGATGTATTATAGATACAGGCTACATTCTACAGGACATGATGATGTATTATAGATACAGGCTACATTCTACAGGACATGATGTATTATAGATACAGGCTATTCTAGATTATAGATACAGGCTACATTCTACAGGACATGATGTATTATAGATACAGGCTACATTCTACAGGACATGATGTATTATAGATACAGGCTACATTCTACAGGACATGATGTATTATAGATACAGGCTACATTTTACAGGACATGTATTATAGATACAGGCTACATTCTACAGGACATGATGTATTATAGATACAGGCTACATTCTACAGGACATGATGTATTATAGATACAGGCTACATTCTACAGGACATGATGTATTATAGATACAGGCTACATTCTACAGGACATGTATTATAGATACAGGCTACATTCTACAGGACATGATGTTTGTGTATTATAGATACAGGCTACATTCTACAGGACATGATGTATTATAGATACAGGCTACATTCTACAGGACATGATGTATTATAGATACAGGCTACATTCTACAGGACATGATGTATTATAGATACAGGCTACATTCTACAGGACATGATGATATTATAGATATAGATACAGGCTACATTTTACAGGGACATGATGTTTGTGTATTATAGATACAGGCTACATTCTACAGGACATGGATTATAGATACAGGCTACATTCTACAGGACATGATGTATTATAGATACAGGCAGGCTACATTCTACAGGACATGATGATATTATAGACATGATGTATTATAGATACAGGCTACATTCTACAGGACATGATGTATTATAGATACAGGCTACATTCTACAGGACATGATGTATTATAGATACAGGCTACATTCTACAGGACATGTATTATAGATACAGGCTACATTCTACAGGACATGATGTTTTCTACAGGACATGATGTTTGTGTATTATAGATACAGGCTACATTCTACAGGACATGATACAGTATTATAGATACAGGCTACATTCTACAGGACATGATGATACAGGCTACATTATACAGGACATGATGTTTGTGTATTATAGATACAGGCTACATTCTACAGGACATGATGTATTATAGATACAGGCTACATTCTACAGGACATGATGTATTATAGATACAGGCTACATTCTACAGGACATGATGTTTGATACAGGCTACATTCTACAGGACATGATGTATTATAGATACAGGCTACATTCTACAGGACATGATGTATTATAGATACAGGCTACATTCTACAGGACATGATGTATTATAGATACAGGCTACATTCTACAGGACATGATGTATTATAGATACAGGCTACATTCTACAGGACATGATGTATTATAGATTCAGGCTACATTCTACAAGACATGATCCTTGATTGCTTCATTCAGGTTCAATTCATTTTCTGACAAAGTGAGTCATCACCCGTATAGAAATACCTGCCATGCTGCGCTATACAATTTACAACACAAAACCCTCAGGCTAAGCCAGATATATATTTAAAACCTGTTATATTGCTGTATCTTCTGCCTTAAAGCTATCTCATTCTCCTTTATCCAGTCCAAGCTGTGGCAGGTTAACATGCCACCTTGTACTTTTTAATGCAGCAGTTTTATTGATTTGGTAAACTGTAGCTGTCAGTAAAGTATGAAGACTCATGAAAACTTTATTTCACATTATAGCAGTAGATAGACTGACCTTTCAATTTAGTCTTTCCAAATTAACCTTCACCTAATTTAGCCTGCTCTTTGTGATGGAAAATTGCAAAACAATATTCATATCACTATGGTGATGTGTAACAAAAGTCTTTAATCTATTATAAAATGCAAGCTATATTTTGTTGTGGATAATGGATAACTCAATCCCAAAGATTTAGGCAGAGACTATTTAAGGTATAATATACAAATATTTAATACAAGCAGCTATGAGGGAGATCTGTCTGATTTACAGTCAGGGAAGAACTCACTAGGGAGATGGTCCCTCATATAGAGGAGGGCTGAAAATACAATCATGTTGTTTACACAACAGTTATTTTATAGGAGCAACAGTTCCAGAACACAATGGCCTTGTGTTAGGGTGCAGACATGACAGGAGTCTATGAAAAGCAGAACATCACAGTTCAACACAGAAGAGAACAGCTCAGCCCACAACTATAACGGCTGTATAACACATGTCAGGTTACCCTATTACAGCTAAACCTTGCACCTGGCTCTATCTGACTTTAACAAGGGGCCCCGGGGCTAATTTATCATCAGACATGTTACTATACTCTGCGCTGCTCTCTCGCTGCTCTCCCGCTCAATGAAAGTTTATTAACAATTTACAGGCCGTAGTCTCTGGACACTCCTCTTGCTCCGTGAAGACGGATCCAACCCGAGGTCTTCTCCTGCTATCTCCTTTACCCTCTCTACTAATGAGCTGCAGTGTGTTCCTAGCATTGTGAATAATATATCACACTAAAATAAAGACCTTGCTACTCCACCACTGTTGCTTTGTCTTGGATGGCACGGTAGTGAGTCTCTGTGTAAGTAGCTGTAACAGAGGATGGCACGGTAGTGAGTGTCTGTGTAAGTAGCTGTAACAGAGGATGGCTGTAACAGAGGAGTGAGTCTCTGTGTAAGTAGCTGTAACAGAGGATGGCACGGTAGTGAGTCTCTGTGTAAGTAGCTGTAACAGAGGATGGCACGGCAGTGAGTCTCTGTGTAAGTAGCTGTAACAGAGGATGGCACGGTAGTGAGTGAGTCTGTGTAAGTAGCTGTAACAGAGGATGGCATGGTAGTGAGTCTGTGTAACTGTAGAGAGGATGGCACGGCAGTGAGTCTCTGTGTAAGTAGCTGTAACAGAGGATGGCACGGTAGTGAGTCTCTGTGTAAGTAGCTGTAACAGAGGATGGCACGGTAGTGAGTCTCTGTGTAAGTAGCTGTAACAGAGGATGGTACGGTAGTGAGTCTCTGTGTAAGTAGCTGTAACAGAGGATGGCACGGTAGTGAGTCTCTGTGTAAGTAGCTGTAACAGAGGATGGCACGGTAGTGAGTCTCTGTGTAAGTAGCTGTAACAGAGGATGGCACGGTAGTGAGTCTCTGTGTAAGTAGCTGTAACAGAGGATGGCACGGTAGTGAGTCTCTGTGTAAGTAGCTGTAACAGAGGATGGCACGGTAGTGAGTCTGTCTGTGTAAGTAGCTGTAACAGAGGATGGCACGGTAGTGAGTCTCTGTGTAAGTAGCTGTAACAGAGGATGGCACGGTAGTGAGTCTCTGTGTAAGTAGCTGTAACAGAGGATGGCACGGTAGTGAGTCTCTGTGTAAGTAGCTGTAACAGAGGATGGCACGGCAGTGAGTCTCTGTGTAAGTAGCTGTAACAGAGGATGGCACGGTAGTGAGTCTCTGTGTAAGTAGCTGTAACAGAGGATGGCACGGTAGTGAGTCTCTGTGTAAGTAGCTGTAACAGAGGATGGCACGGTAGTGAGTCTGTCTGTGTAAGTAGCTGTAACAGAGGATGGCACAGCAGTGAGTCTGTCTGTGTAAGTAGCTGTAACAGAGGATGGCACGGCAGTGAGTCTGTCTGTGTAAGTAGCTGTAACAGAGGATGGCACGGTAGTGAGTCTCTGTGTAAGTAGCTGTAACAGAGGATGGCACGGTAGTGAGTCTGTCTGTGTAAGTAGCTGTAACAGAGGATGGCACGGTAGTGAGTCTCTGTGTAAGTAGCTGTAACAGAGGATGGCAGTCTCTGTGTAGTGAGTCTGTCTGTGTAAGTAGCTGTAACAGAGGATGGCACGGTAGTGAGTCTCTGTGTAAGTAGCTGTAACAGAGGATGGCACGGTAGTGAGTCTCTGTGTAAGTAGCTGTAACAGAGGATGGCACGGTAGTGAGTCTGTCTGTGTAAGTAGCTGTAACAGAGGAGTGGTGTAAGTAGCTGTAACAGAGGATGGCACGTGAGTCTGTCTGTGTAAGTAGCTGTAACAGAGGATGGCACGAGTAGTGAGTCTCTGTGTAAGTAGCTGTAACAGAGGATGGCACGGTAGTGAGTCTGTCTGTGTAAGTAGCTGTAACAGAGGATGGCACGGTAGTGAGTCTCTGTGTAAGTAGCTGTAACAGAGGATGGCACGGTAGTGAGTCTGTCTGTGTAAGTAGCTGTAACAGAGGATGGCACGGTAGTGAGTCTCTGTGTAAGTAGCTGTAACAGAGGATGGCACGGTAGTGAGTCTGTCTGTGTAAGTAGCTGTAACAGAGGATGGCATGGTAGTGAGTGTCTGTGTAAGTAGCTGTAACAGAGGATGGCACTGCAGTGAGTCTCTGTGTAAGTAGCTGTAACAGAGGATGGCACGGTAGTGAGTCTGTGTAAGTAGCTGTAACAGAGGATGGCACGGTAGTGAGTGTCTGTAACAGCTGTAACAGAGGATGGCACGGTAGTGAGTGTCTGTGTAAGTAGCTGTAACAGAGGATAGCTGTGTAAGTAGCTGTAACAGAGGATGGCACGGTGAGTGAGTCTGTCTGTGTAAGTAGCTGTAACAGAGGATGTCTGTCTGTAAGTAGCTGTAACAGAGGATGGCATGGTAGTGAGTGTCTGTGTAAGTAGCTGTAACAGAGGATGGCACTGCAGTGAGTCTGTCTGTGTAAGTAGCTGTAACAGAGGATGGCACGGTAGTGAGTCTGTCTGTGTAAGTAGCTGTAACAGAGGATGGCAGTGTGAGTCTGTCTGTGTAAGTAGCTGTAACAGAGGATGGCACTGGTAGCAGTGAGTCTGTCTGTGTAAGTAGCTGTAACAGAGGATGGCACGGTAGTGAGTGAAGTAGCTGTAACAGAGGATGGCACGATCTGTGTAAGTAGCTGTAACAGAGGGCATGGGTGAGTGTCTGTGTAAGTAGCTGTAACAGAGGATGGCACTGTGAGTCTGTCTGTGTAAGTAGCTGTAACAGAGGATGGCACTGCAGTGAGTCTGTCTGTGTAAGTAGCTGTAACAGAGGATGGCACGGCAGTGAGTGTGTCTGTGTAAGTAGCTGTAACAGAGGATGGCACGGTAGTGAGTCTGTCTAAATCAAATCCAATTTTATTTGTCACATACACATGGTCAGTAGATGTTAATGCAAATGTAGCGAAATGTTTGTGCTTCTAGTTCCGACCATGCAGTAATATCTAACAAGTAATCTAACAATTTCACAACAATTGCCTTACACACACAAGTGTAAAGGAATGAATAAGAATATGTACATAAATATATATGAATGAGCGATGGCCGAACGGCATAGGCAAGATGCAGTAGATGGTATAGAGTACAGTATATACATATGAGATGAGTAATGTAGGATATGTAGACATTATATAAAGTGGCATTGTTTAAAGTGACTAGTGATACATTTACTACATCAATTGTTCATTATTAAAGTGACTAGAGATGAATCAGTATGTTGGAAGCAGCCACTCAAAGTTAGTGATGGCTGTTTAACAGTCTGATGGCCTTGAGATAGAAGCTGTTTTTCAGTCTCTCAGTCCCTGCTTTGATGCACCTGTACTGACCTCGCCTTCTGGATGATAGCGGGGTGAACAGGCAGTGGCTCGGGTGGTTGTTGTCCTTGATGATCTTTTTGGCCTTCCTGTGACATCGGGTGGTCTAGGCGTCCTGGAGGGCAGGTAGTTTGCCCCCGGTGATGCGTTGTGCCGTACCACGCGGTGAAACGTTTGGGAGTGTTTTTGGTGACAAGCCGAATTTCTTCAGCCTCCTGAGGTTGAAGAGGCGCTGCTGCGCCTTCTTCACCACGCTGTCTGTGTGGGTGGATCATTTAGTTTGTCCGTGATGTGTACGCCGAGGAACTTAAAACTTTCCACCTTCCCCACTACTGTCCCGTTGATGTGGATAGGGGGGTGCTCCCTCTGCTGTTTCCTGAAGTCCACAATCATCTCCTTTGTTTTGTTGACGTTGAGTGTGAGGTTACTTTCCTGACACCACACTCCGAGGGCCCTCACCTCCTCCCTGTAGGCCGTCTCGTCGTTGTTGGTAATCAAGCCTACCACTGTAGAGTCGCCTGCAAACTTGATGATTGAGTTGGAGGCATGCATGGCCACGCAGAGTCATGGGTGAACAGGGAGATCAGGAGAGGGCTGAGAATGCACCCTTGTGGGGCCCCAGTGTTGAGGATCCGCGGGGTGGAGATATTGTTTCCTACCCTCACCACCTGGGGGCGGCCCGTCAGGAAGTCCAGGACCCAGTTGCACAGGGCGGGGTCAAGACCCGGGGTCTCGAGCTTAATGACAAGTTTGGAGGGTACTATGGTGTTAAATGCTGAGCTGTAGTCGATGAACAGCATTCTTACATAGGTATTCCGCTTGTCCAGAAGGGTTAGGGCAGTGTGCAGTGTGATTGCGATTGCATCGTCTGTGGACCTATTGGGGCGGTAAGCATATTGGAGTGGGTCTAGGGTGTCAGGTAGGGTGGAGGTGATATGGTCCTTGACTGGTCTCTCAAAGCACTTCATGATGACGGAAGTGAGTGCTACAGGACGATAGTCATTTAGCTCAGTTACCTTAGCTTTCTTGGGAACAGGAACAATGGTGGCCCTGTTGAAGCATGTGGGAGCAGCAGACTGGGATAAGGATTGTAAGTAGTTGTAACATCGTGTGGCTCGGCAGTGAGTCTGTCTGTAAGTAGTTGTAACATCGTGTGGCTCGGCAGTGAGTCTGTCTGTAAGTAGTTGTAACATCGTGTGGCTCGGCAGTGAGTCTGTCTGTAAGTAGTTGTAACATCGTGTGGCTCGGCAGTGAGTCTGTCTGTAAGTAGCTGTAACATCGTGTGGCTCGGCAGTGAGTCTGTCTGTAAGTAGCTGTAACATCGTGTGGCTCGGCAGTGAGTCTGTCTGTAAGTAGCTGTAACATCGTGTGGCTCGGCAGTGAGTCTGTCTGTAAGTAGCTGTAACATCGTGTGGCTCGGCAGTGAGTCTGTCTGTAAGTAGTTGTAACATCGTGTGGCTCGGCAGTGAGTCTGTCTGTAAGTAGCTGTAACATCGTGTGGCTCGGCAGTGAGTCTGTCTGTAAGTAGCTGTAACATCGTGTGGCTCGGCAGTGAGTCTGTCTGCAAGTAGCTGTAACATTGTGTGGCTCGGCAGTGAGTCTGTCTGTAAGTAGCTGTAACATCGTGTGGCTCAGCAGTGAGTCTGTCTGTAAGTAGCTGTAACATGGAAATATGGGGATGCAGCAGCGTTGGTATGGTAGTATACTTATAGCAGTTGTTGTGCTTCCTCAATTGGAACCAAACCAGACATTTGTTGTGATTCAATGCTTGTTTTGTACTGTAGTTAAGCTGCTTTTTTAAATGGACAGATAGCTGTACTGCTGTATGGACATATTCATATTAAGTCTGTTGGTCTAGCGCCAGTTCTGTGTGGTCTTAAGCTCTCCCAATCCTTCCTTCCTATGGAGAAGAGTGGGTGGATGTATAGAACCTCTAATCTGTGGAGAAACTCTTAACAGATTGTGTTTCATCATTCCCTGGTTCCCTGGCAAGTCATTTAAAATGTATATCTGGGCTCACCATTGTGTTGTTCACTAAATCCCTCCTTTTTTCTCTGTGATGGTCTGATCATGGGGCTGAGCTGGAATTACACACACGCACACACACTGGAATTACCATTAACGCTACAGCTTAATTAGCCTTGTTAGTCATTAGGATGCAGAATCAGAGATGGGCTGTCATTTGGCAGACAGGCGTTGTTGTTGTTGTTGTTGTTGTTTGAGTCTGTATTTCCCGCCTGAGAACACCTGCCCTGGTGGGCGTAAGGGAGAAAGAGCCTGGCTGCTTTGACCCCCTTTTGTGTTCAACTAAAAAGTGCTGTGATGAAAGTGCGCCGTAGAGAATGAAGTGGAGGCCTACGCAGCGGCAGTGTGTGTTCTTCTGGCTTGTCTTCATCTGAACATGTGAATGTGCATGCCCTTGAATGTAGGCTACATCAGTGAGCAAATGCATCTGTGGCAGTTTAAAATGTGGCGCAATGAAAGATGGGTGTGGGAGTCAAGAATGCAAGGTTTGGACCAACGCCACCCTATCTACACCAGTCTTGGTGTTCATCAAGGTTTGGACCAACACCACCCTATCTGCACCAGTCTTGGTGTTCATCAAGGTTTGGACCAACACCACCCTATCTACACCAGTCTTGGTGTTCATCAAGGTTTGGACCAACACCACCCTATCTACACCAGTCTTGGTGTTCATCAAGGTTTGGACCAACGCCACCCTATCTACACCAGTCTTGGTGTTCATCAAGGTTTGGACCAACACCACCCTATCTGCACCAGTCTTGGTGTTCATCAAGGTTTGGACCAACACCACCCTATCTGCACCAGTCTTGGTGTTCATCAAGGTTTGGACCAACACCACCCTATCTACACCAGTCTTGGTGTTCATCAAGGTTTAGACCAACGCCACCCTATCTGCACCAGTCTTGGTGTTCATCAAGGTTTGGACCAACACCACCCTATCTACACCAGTCTTGGTGTTCATCAAGGTTTGGACCAACACCACCCTATCTGCACCAGTCTTGGTGTTCATCAAGGTTTGGACCAACACCACCCTATCTGCACCAGTCTTGGTGTTCATCAAGGTTTGGACCAACACCACCCTATCTGCACCAGTCTTGGTGTTCATCAAGGTTTGGACCAACGCCACCCTATCTGCACCAGTCTTGGTGTTCATCAAGGTTTGGACCAACACCACCCTATCTGCACCAGTCTTGGTGTTCATCAGGTTTGGACCAACACCTCGGCTATCTGTCACCAGTCTTGGTGTTCATCAAGGTTTGGACCAACACCACCCTATCTGCACCAGTCTTGGTGTTCATCAAGGTTTGGACCAATGCTACCCTATCTGCACCAGTCTTGGTGTTCATCAAGGTTTGGACCAACGCCACCCTATCTGCACCAGTCTTCTTGTTCATCGGGTTTGGACCAATGCTACCCTATCTGCACCAGTCTTCTTGTTCATCGGGTTTGGACCAATGCTACCCTATCTGCACCAGTCTTCTTGTTCATCGGGTTTGGACCAATGCTACCCTATCTGCACCAGTCTTGGTGTTCATCAAGGTTTGGACCAACACCACCCTATCTGCACCAGTCTTGGTGTTCATCAAGGTTTGGACCAATGCTACCCTATCTGCACCAGTCTTGGTGTTCATCAAGGTTTGGACCAACGCCACCCTATCTGCACCAGTCTTCTTGTTCATCGGGTTTGGACCAACGCTACCCTATCTGCACCAGTCTTGTTTTTCATCTCAATAGTGTGAAATGAGTTTGGGCTTGACAGGCATTGGTTCATGGACAGACCGTAATGCTACTCCATTGGAGTGGACAGACCTGTCTTCTTGGAGGCTCCATTGGACCAACAGACCGTAGGATAGGCAGCGAATGAGGCTCCATTGGAGTGGACATCGTAGGATTCAGCGGAGGCTCCATTGAAGTGGACAGACCGTCTTGGATAGGCAGCGGAGGCTCCATTGAAGTGGACAACCGTAGGATGGCAGCTTGGAGGCTCCATTGGAGTGGACAGACCGTAGGATAGGCAGCGGAGGCTCCATTGGAGTGGACAGACCGTAGGATAGGCAGCTTGAGGCTCCATTGGTTGGACAGACCACCCTAGGACAGGCAGCGGAGGCTCCATTGGTGGACAGACCGTAGGATAGGCAGCGGAGGCTCCATTGGAGTGGACAGACCGTAGGATGGCAGCGGAGGCTCCATTGGAGTGGACAGACCGTAGGATAGGCAGCGGAGGCTCCATTGATCGTAGGATAGGCAGCGGAGGCTCCATTGTGGACAGACCGTAGGATAGGCAGCGGAGGCTCATCAAGTGGACAGACCGTATCTAGGCCAGTCTTGAGGCTCCATTGAAGTGGACAGACCGTAGGATAGGCACCAGGCTCCATTGAAGTGGACAGACCGTAGGATAGGCAGCGGAGGCTCCATTGGAGTGGACTTGACCGTTCATCAGGATAGGCAGCGGAGGCTCCATTGGAGTGGACAGACCGTAGGACAGGCAGCGGAGGCTCCATTGGAGGACAGACCGTAGGACAGGCAGCGGAGGCTCCATTGGGTGTGGACAGACCATAGGACAGGCAGCGGAGGCTCCATTGAAGTGGACAGACCGTGCACAGGCAGCGGAGGCTCCATTGGAGTGGACAGACCGTAGGACAGGCAGCGGAGGCTCCATTGGAGTGGACAGACCGTAGGATAGGCAGCGGAGGCTCCATTGGAGTGGACAGACCGTAGGACAGGCAGCGGAGGCTCCATTGGAGTGGACAGACCGTAGGACAGGCAGCGGAGGCTCCATTGGAGTGGACAGACCGTAGGACAGGCAGCTTGGGCTCCATTGAAGTGGACAGACCGTAGGATAGGCAGGGAGGCTCCATTGGAGTGGACAGACCGTTTTATAGGCAGCGGAGGCTCCATTGGAGTGGACAGACCGTAGGATAGGCAGCGGAGGCTCCATTGGAGTGGACAGACCGTAGGACAGGCAGCGGAGGCTCCATTGGAGTGGACAGACCGTAGGATAGGCAGCGGAGGCTCCATTGGAGTGGACAGACCGTAGGATAGGCAGCGGAGGCTCCATTGGAGTGGACAGACCATAGGACAGGCAGCGGAGGCTCCATTGGAGTGGACAGACCGTAGGACAGGCAGCGGAGGCTCCATTGGAGTGGACAGACCGTAGGACAGGCAGCGGAGGCTCCATTGGAGTGGACAGACCGTAGGACAGGCAGCGGAGGCTCCATTGGAGTGGACAGACCGTAGGATAGGCAGCGGAGGCTCCATTGGAGTGGACAGACCGTAGGATAGGCAGCGGAGGCTCCATTGGAGTGGACAGACCGTAGGACAGGCAGCACTGTCGGGTGTAATGAGTGTATTGGGTGCTTCATATTATATGGTGAGCTGAGCTCTCTGGCTCTGTTCTAAATTGCACCCTATTCTCTATAGGCCCTGGTCGAAAGTAGTGCACTGTATATGGAATAGGGTTCCTTTTGGGCCTCAGCCTCTCCTCTATCTCCTATTGATTCATGTCTGTCTGTCCCTGTCCTAATTAGCACACAAGCACTTCTTCCACCTGGGTGTTAATGCGATTAAGTGACCTGGCCTTATTCAGTTGGTCTCGCTCTCACTCACACTCTCTCACTCACACACACACACACTCTCTCTCACACACACACACACACACACACACACACACACACACACACACACACACACACACACACACACACACACACACACACACACACACACACACACACACACACACACACACTCTCTCTCTCACACTCTCTCTCTCACACTCTCTCTCTCTCACTCTCTCTCTCACACTCTCTCTCTCACACTCTCTCTCACTCTTTCACTCTCACTCTTTCACTCTTTCACTCTCTCACTCTCTCACTCTCTCTCACACACACACACACGGCACCTGCCTGTATGTATGTATCAAATTTATTTATATAGCCCTTCTTACATCAGCTGATATCTCAAAGTGCTGATGTAAGCCTAAAACCCCAAACAGCAAGCCATGCAGGTGTAGAAGTATGTATCCGGGACAACACACTACACTGAATGCATCGTAAGTTATGGGTGGAATTTAATCAGCCTCCCCTTTCCAGTCTGGATGTTAGCCTCCCCTTTCCCGTCTGGATGTTAGCCTCCCCGCTTCAATGACATCATGTGTGTCACAGGGGTGCCACTTCTGTTACGCTGGCTCTATATTGGACACCTCTATCTGGATATATTCATGAATTGGATTAAATATGATTCATGTTGTGTCCCCTAATTCACCCTCCTCATCTGTTCTATTCATAACTGATCATCTTCTCTGTGAAATGTAGACACAAAATGTAGGATTATATTTGTTCTTCTCCACAATGCATGAACAGCCTCACCTGGCAGGGGAATTGGATAATTAAAAGTAGAAGGTTGCTCCAGCCAGAGACTACACCGCAAAGACTGAGGGCTTATTTCCACTGTGGTCCTCTGGAAGGAAACCAGAGTTGATTATTTGTTTTGCAGAATCGACCGCTAGCGGCGATGTCCTCTTTCTAATCCTTGTACCTGCAGTCTGAATCCTCTGTCTGTCCCTCCTGGAGGAATTGGTCCTGGATATATTCCACCTCCCTCCCTCTTGGTCCCTGGTTCCAGATGTTACATCCTGACTCCTGTGACCCTGGGATGCTGCTAGCTGCTTCTCTCTCTTCTCTTTCAGCCATCTTGTGTCTAGTCAGGCCTAGTGGGAGCTCGCAGGACAGAGACATATGTGCGTCCCAAATGGCTTCCCTATTCCCTATATAGTGCTCTTCTTTTGACCAGGGCCCATAGGGGATATATAGGGGATAGGATGCCATTTGGGAAGCAGATAGAGAAACTGAGGCTAGGAGGAGGGTCAGTCGCTCCCCATATTGAGCCGATGAATAATTCAGAGCAGAGACAGTCCACTAGTGTAGCAGACAGTATGAACCCTCTCTCTGGAGACACACCATTGGTGCTCATTAAGTCCTGTGGATAGACTGGACTATAGTTTTCTTCTGATTCACTCTTTCTCTCTTCCTCCGTTCCTCTCTCTCTCCTGACCTGGGTATTGTGCCTCGGGGCAGTGGTCAGAGTTCACAATAAGGGATTTGCACAACAGACTTTCATGGGCACCATGAACTTGCATTAATTTAGTCTTCAGTGATGTAAAATAGAGGATACAATATTACTATAGGCCTCACCATCACCTACTTCACTAAATATACAATGCATCGATTCCAAAGTAGCTTCTTCACTAGTGACTGCTTTGACCGTTTGGTCATTTTAGTCATGATAGCATTTGATTCGTTCTCACTTGTACAATTCTACATGGAGCTTTCTATCAATGAATAAGTGGACGTTTACTGCTCCCTCTGACACGTTACTTCTTGAGAGTAGATGGATGCCCGAGCAGTTCAGTTTGGCTCAGTTCTGCTGCCAGGCAGCTGCTAGTTTGTATGCCACCCTGCTCTCTCTGTCACTGCCACCCATTCAGCTGTTTTCACTTCCTCTGGCCGTATCTCCTTTACTGGCATTATGGTTGGGACAGCCACAGATGTTTTTATTCACTTTTGTTTAACCAGCTCAGTTGAGACCAGGGTCTCATTTTCAATGGTGCCCTAAGGCAATAAATATAACAAGGACATTACATTACATTAGAACATCACTTACATCACAGCCATCATAAACAAGTTATTCAATCAATCAATCAAAACATTTGGGCTGAGTGATTACAGCATTGTGTCTGTGTGCCAACAGAATCCTCTCAACAAGCCCATTCTATCTCTCTGTTATCACCATGACAATCTGCTTTAATGAACCCAACTGCAGCTTCTTATCAGAGGGAACAAGCTGACAGAGAACAGCTTGGCGGTCGGTCTAGGCCAGGTGATGATAAGATTGTGGTGTCGTTGGCTGTATCCCAAATAGTACAATATTCCCAATATAGTGCACTACTTTTGGGCTCTGGTCCTATGGGCCCTGGTCTACAGTAGTGCACTATGTAGGGAATAGGGTTCCCTTTGGGACGTAGACACTGTCTGGTACTGTAATACACATTATTACCCATCACACTCAAAACCAACAGTTCTGTCAGACATCAAATCACTATCGCGATGATGGGGTTTAACTCGACACAGACATATGGTGGTTAAACAAGTTTACTGAGGATGATGGGGTTTAACTAGACATATGGTGGTTAAACAACTTTACTGAGGATGATGGGGTTTAACTAGACATATGGTGGTTAAACAACTTTACTGAGGATGATGGGGTTTAACTAGACATATGGTGGTTAAACAACTTTACTGAGGATGATGGGGTTTAACTAGACATATGGTGGTTAAACAACTTTACTGAGGATGATGGGGTTTAACTAGACATATGGTATGTGTTAAACAACTTTACTGAGGATGATGGGGTTTAACTAGACATATGGTGCTTAAACAACTTTACTGAGGATGATGGGGTTTAACTAGACATATGGTGGTGGTTAAACAACTTTACTGAGGATGATGGGGTTTAACTAGACATATGGTGGTGGTTAAACAACTTTACTGAGGATGATGGGGTTTAACTAGACATATGGTGGTTAAACAACTTTACTGAGGATGATGGGGTTTAACTAGACATATGGTGGTGGTTAAACAACTTTACTGAGGATGATGGGGTTTAACTAGACATATGGTGGTTAAACAACTTTACTGAGGATGATGGGGTTTAACTAGACATAGACATGGTGGTTAAACAACTTTACTGAGGATGATGGGGTTTAACTAGACATGTGGTGGTGGTTAAACAACTTTACTGAGGATGATGGGGTTTAACTAGACATATGGTGGTTAAACAACTTTACTGAGGATGATGGGGTTTAACTAGACATATGGTGGTGGTTAAACAACTTTACTGAGGATGATGGGGTTTAACTAGACATATGGTGGTTAAACAACTTTACTGAGGATGATGGGGTTTAACTAGACATATGGTGGTTAAACAACTTTACTGAGGATGATGGGGTTTAACTAGACACAGACATATGGTGGTGGTTAAACAACTTTACTGAGGATGATGGGGTTTAACTAGACATATGGTGGTTAAACAACTTTACTGAGGATGATGGGGTTTAACTAGACATATGGTGGTGGTTAAACAACTTTACTGAGGATGATGGGGTTTAACTAGACATATGGTGGTTAAACAACTTTACTGAGGATGATGGGGTTTAACTAGACACAGACATATGGTGGTGGTTAAACAACTTTACTGAGGATGATGGGGTTTAATGGTAGACAAATATGGTGGTTAAACAATTTACTGAGGATGATGGGGTTTAACTAGACATATGGTGGTTAAACAACTTTACTGAGGATGATGGGGTTTAACAGACATATGGTGGTTAAACAACTTTACTGAGGATGATGGGGTTTAACTAGACATATGGTGGTGGTAAACAACTTTACTGAGGATGATGGGGTTTAACTAGACATATGGTGGTGGTTAAACAACTTTACTGAGGATGATGGGGTTTAACTAGACATATGGTGGTTAAACAACTTTACTGAGGATGATGGGGTTTAACTAGACATATGGTGGTGGTTAAACAACTTTACTGAGGATGATGGGGTTTAACTAGACACAGACATATGGTGGTTAAACAACTTTACTGAGGATGATGGGGTTTAACTAGACATATGGTGGTGGTTAAACAACTTTACTGAGGATGATGGGGTTTAACTAGACATATGGTGGTTAAACAACTTTACTGAGGATGATGGGGTTTAACTAGACATATGGTGGTTAAACAACTTTACTGAGGATGATGGGGTTTAACTAGACATATGGTGGTGGTTAAACAACTTTACTGAGGATGATGGGGTTTAACTAGACATATGGTGGTTAAACAACTTTACTGAGGATGATGGGGTTTAACTAGACATATGGTGGTTAAACAACTTTACTGAGGATGATGGGGTTTAACTAGACATATGGTGGTGGTTAAACAACTTTACTGAGGATGATGGGGTTTAACTAGACATATGGTGGTTAAACAACTTTACTGAGGATGATGGGGTTTAACTAGACATATGGTGGTGGTTAAACAACTTTACTGAGGATGATGGGGTTTAACTAGACATATGGTGGTTAAACAACTTTACTGAGGATGATGGGGTTTAACTAGACACAGACATATGGTGGTTAAACAACTTTACTGAGGATGATGGGGTTTAACTAGACATATGGTGGTTAAACAACTTTACTGAGGATGATGGGGTTTAACTAGACACAGATATGGTGGTGGTTAAACAACTTTACTGAGGATGATGGGGTTTAACTAGACATATGGTGGTGGTTAAACAACTTTACTGAGGATGATGGGGTTTAATGGTGGTTAAACAACTTTACTGAGGATGATAACTAGACATATGGTGGTGGTTAAACAACTTTACTGAGGATGATGGGGTTTGCATATTTGGTTAAACAACTTTACTGAGGATGATGGGGTTTAACTAGACATATGGTGGTGGGTAAACAACTTTACTGAGGATGATGGGGTTTAACTAGACATATGGTGGTGGTTAAACAACTTTACTGAGGATGATGGGGTTTAACTAGACATATGGTGGTGGTTAAACAACTTTACTGAGGATGATGGGGTTTAACTAGACATATGGTGGTTAAACAACTTTACTGAGGATGATGGGGTTTAACTAGACATATGGTGGTGGGTAAACAACTTTACTGAGGATGATGGGGTTTAACTAGACATATGGTGGTTAAACAACTTTACTGAGGATGATGGGGTTTAACTAGGTGGTGGTTAAACAACTTTACTGAGGATGATGGGGTTTAACTAGACATATGGTGGTTAAACAACTTTACTGAGGATGATGGGGTTTAACTAGACATATGGTGGTGGTTAAACAACTTTACTGAGGATGATGGGTTTAACTAGACATATGGTGGTTAAACAACTTTACTGAGGATGATGGGGTTTAACTAGACATATGGTGGTGGTTAAACAACTTTACTGAGGATGATGGGGTTTAACTAGACATATGGTGGTGGTTAAACAACTTTACTGAGGATGATGGGGTTTAACTAGACATATGGTGGTGGTTAAACAACTTTACTGAGGATGATGGGGTTTAACTAGACATATGGTGGTTAAACAACTTTACTGAGGATGATGGGGTTTAACTAGACATATGGTGGTGGTTAAACAACTTTACTGAGGATGATGGGGTTTAACTAGACATATGGTGGTTAAACAACTTTACTGAGGATGATGGGGTTTAACTAGACATATGGTGGTTAAACAACTTTACTGAGGATGATGGGGTTTAACTAGACATATGGTGGTGGTTAAACAACTTTACTGAGGATGATGTTTAACTAGGTGGTGGTGGTTAAACAACTTTACTGAGGATGATGGGGTTTAACTAGACATATGGTGGTGGTTAAACAACTTTACTGAGGATGATGGGGTTTAACTAGACATATGGTGGTGGTTAAACAACTTTACTGAGGATGATGGGGTTTAACTAGACATATGAAACAACTTTACTGAGGATGATGGGGTTTAACTAGACATATGGTGGTTAAACAACTTTACTGAGGATGATGGGGTTTAACTAGACATATGGTGGTTAAACAACTTTACTGAGGATGATGGGGTTTAACTAGACATATGGTGGTTAAACAACTTTACTGAGGATGATGGGGTTTAACTAGACATATGGTGGTTAAACAACTTTACTGAGGATGATGGGGTTTAACTAGACATATGGTGGTGGTTAAACAACTTTACTGAGGATGATGGGGTTTAACTAGACATATGGTGGTGGTTAAACAACTTTACTGAGGATGATGGGGTTTAACTAGACATATGGTGGTTTAAACAACTTTACTGAGGATGATGGGGTTTAACTAGACATATGGTGGTGGTTAAACAACTTTACTGAGGATGATGGGGTTTAACTAGACATATGGTGGTGGTAAACAACTTTACTGAGGATGATGGGGTTTAACTAGACATGAGGATGATGGGGTTTAACTAGACATATGGTGGTGGTTAAACAACTTTACTGAGGATGATGGGGTTTAACTAGACATATGGTGGTTAAACAACTTTACTGAGGATGATGGGGTTTAACTAGACATATGGTGGTGGTTAAACAACTTTACTGAGGATGATGGGGTTTAACTAGACATAGAAACATATGGTGGTTAAACAACTTTACTGAGGATGATGGGGTTTAACTAGACATATGGTGGTGGTTAAACAACTTTACTGAGGATGATGGGGTTTAACTAGACATATGGTGGTTAAACAACTTTACTGAGGATGATGGGGTTTAACTAGACATATGGTGGTGGTAAACAACTTTACTGAGGATGATGGGGTTTAACTAGACATATGGTGGTGGTTAAACAACTTTACTGAGGATGATGGGGTTTAACTAGACATATGGTGGTGGTTAAACAACTTTACTGAGGATGATGGGGTTTAACTAGACATATGGTGGTGATGGGGTTTAAACAACAACTTTACTGAGGATGATGGGGTTTAACTAGACATATGGTGGTTTAACTAGGGTTAAACAACTTTACTGAGGATGATGGGGTTTAACTAGACATATGGTGGTGGTTAAACAACTTTACTGAGGATGATGGGGTTTAACTAGACATATGGTGGTTAAACAACTTTACTGAGGATGATATGGTGGTTAAACAACTTTACTGAGGATGATGGGGTTTAACTAGACAACTTTACTGAGGATGATGGGGTTTAACTAGACATATGGTGGTTAAACAACTTTACTGAGGATGATGGGGTTTAACTAGACATATGGTGGTTAAACAACTTTACTGAGGATGATGGGGTTTAACTAGACATATGGTGGTGGTTAAACAACTTTACTGAGGATGATGGGGTTTAACTAGACATATGGTGGTGGTTAAACAACTTTACTGAGGATGATGGGGTTTAACTAGACATATGGTGGTGGTAAACAACTTTACTGAGGATGATGGGGTTTAACTAGACATATGGTGGTTAAACAACTTTACTGAGGATGATGGGGTTTAACTAGACATATGGTGGTGGTAAACAACTTTACTGAGGATGATGGGGTTTAACTAGACATATGGTGGTGGTAAACAAACAATGATGGGGTTTAACTTTACTGAGGATGATGGGGTTTAACTAGACATATGGTGGTTAAACAACTTTACTGAGGATGATGGGGTTTAACTAGACATATGGTGGTGGTTAAACAACTTTACTGAGGATGATGGGGTTTAACTAGACATATGGTGGTTAAACAACTTTACTGAGGATGATGGGGTTTAACTAGACATATGGTGGTGGTTAAACAACTTTACTGAGGATGATGGGGTTTAACTAGACATATGGTGGTTATGGTGGTTAAACAACTTTACTGAGGATGATGGGGTTTAACTAGACATATGGTGGTGGTTAAACAACTTTACTGAGGATGATGGGGTTTAACTAGACATATGGTGGTTAAACAACTTTACTGAGGATGATGGGGTTTAACTAGACATATGGTGGTTAAACAACTTTACTGAGGATGATGGGGTTTAACTAGACATATGGTGGTGGTTAAACAACTTTACTGAGGATGATGGGGTTTAACTAGACATATGGTGGTTAAACAACTTTACTGAGGATGATGGGGTTTAACTAGACATATGGTGGTTAAACAACTTTACTGAGGATGATGGGGTTTAACTAGACATATGGTGGTGGTTAAACAACTTTACTGAGGATGATGGGGTTTAACTAGACATATGGTGGTGGTTAAACAACTTTACTGAGGATGATGGGGTTTAACTAGACATATGGTGGTTAAACAACTTTACTGAGGATGATGGGGTTTAACTAGACATATGGTGGTGGTTAAACAACTTTACTGAGGATGATGGGGTTTAACTAGACATATGGTGGTGGTTAAACAACTTTACTGAGGATGATGGGGTTTAACTAGACATATGGTGGTGGTAAACAACTTTACTGAGGATGATGGGGTTTAACTAGACATTTAACTAGACATATGGATGGTTAAACAACTTTACTGAGGATGATGGGGTTTAACTAGACATATGGTGGTGGTAAACAACTTTACTGAGGATGATGGGGTTTAACTAGAAACATATGATGGGGTGGTATGGTTAAACAACTTTACTGAGGATGATGGGGTTTAACTAGACATATGGTGGTGGTTAAACAACTTTACTGAGGATGATGGGGTTTAACTAGACATATGGTGGTGGTTAAACAACTTTACTGAGGATGATGGGGTTTAACTAGACATATGGTGGTGGTTAAACAACTTTACTGAGGATGATGGGGTTTAACTAGACATATGGTGGTTAAACAACTTTACTGGTGATGGGGTTTAAACAACTTTACTGAGGATGATGGGGTTTAACTAGACATATGGTGGTGGTTAAACAACTTTACTGAGGATGATGGGGTTTAACTAGACATATGGTGGTGGTTAAACAACTTTACTGAGGATGATGGGGTTTAACTAGACATATGGTGGTGGTAAACAACTTTACTGAGGATGATGGGGTTTAACTAGACATATGGTGGTTAAACAACTTTACTGAGGATGATGGGGTTTAACTAGACATATGGTGGTGGTAAACAACTTTACTGAGGATGATGGGGTTTAACTAGACATATGGTGGTGGTTAAACAACTTTACTGAGGATGATGGGGTTTAACTAGACATATGGTGGTGGTTAAACAACTTTACTGAGGATGATGGGGTTTAACTAGACATATGTGGTGGTTAAACAACTTTACTGAGGATGATGGGGTTTAACTAGACATATGGTGGTGGTTAAACAACTTTACTGAGGATGATGGGGTTTAACTAGACATTTACTGGGATGGTGGTTAAACAACTTTACTGAGGATGATGGGGTTTAACTAGACATATGGTGGTGGTTAAACAACTTTACTGAGGATGATGGGGTTTAACTAGACATATGGTGGTGGTAAACAACTTTACTGAGGATGATGGGGTTTAACTAGACATATGGGTGGTTAAACAACTTTACTGAGGATGATGGGGTTTAACATATGGTGGTGGTTAAACAACTTTACTGAGGATGATGGGGTTTAACTAGACATATGGTGGTTAAACAACTTTACTGAGGATGATGGGGTTTAACTAGACATATGGTGGTGGTGATAAACAAAACTTTACTGAGGATGATGGGGTTTAACTAGACATATGGTGGTGGTTAAACAACTTTACTGAGGATGATGGGGTTTAACTAGACATATGGTGGTGGTTAAACAACTTTACTGAGGATGATGGGGTTTAACTAGACATATGGTGGTGGTTAAACAACTTTACTGAGGATGATGGGGTTTAACTAGACATATGGTGGTTAAACAACTTTACTGAGGATGATGGGGTTTAACTAGACATATGGTGGTGGTTAAACAACTTTACTGAGGATGATGGGGTTTAACTAGACATATGGTGATGTGGTTAAACAACTTTACTGAGGATGATGGGGTTTAACTAGACATATGGTGGTGGTTAAACAACTTTACTGAGGATGATGGGGTTTAACTAGACATATGGTGGTGGTTAAACAACTTTACTGAGGATGATGGGGTTTAACTAGACATATGGTGGTGGTTAAACAACTTTACTGAGGATGATGGGGTTTAACTAGACATATGGTGGTGGGTAAACAACTTTACTGAGGATGATGGGGTTTAACTAGACATATGGTGGTTAAACAACTTTACTGAGGATGATGGGGTTTAACTAGACACAGACATATGGTGGTTAAACAACTTTACTGAGGATGATGGGGTTTAACTAGACATATGGTGGTGGTTAAACAACTTTACTGAGGATGATGGGGTTTAACTAGACATATGGTGGTTAAACAACTTTACTGAGGATGATGGGGTTTAACTAGACATATGGTGGTGGTTAAACAACTTTACTGAGGATGATGGGGTTTAACTAGACATATGGTGGTTAAACAACTTTACTGAGGATGATGGGGTTTAACTAGACATATGGTGGTGGTTAAACAACTTTACTGAGGATGATGGGGTTTAACTAGACATATGGTGGTTAAACAACTTTACTGAGGATGATGGGGTTTAACTAGACATATGGTGGTGGTTAAACAACTTTACTGAGGATGATGGGGTTTAACTAGACATATGGTGGTGGTTAAACAACTTTACTGAGGATGATGGGGTTTAACTAGACATATGGTGGTGGTTAAACAACTTTACTGAGGATGATGGGGTTTAACTAGACATATGGTGGTGGTTAAACAACTTTACTGAGGATGATGGGGTTTAACTAGACATATGGTGGTTAAACAACTTTACTGAGGATGATGGGGTTTAACTAGACATATGGTGGTGGTTAAACAACTTTACTGAGGATGATGGGGTTTAACTAGACATATGGTGGTGGTTAAACAACTTTACTGAGGATGATGGGGACATTTAACTAGACATATGGTGGTGGTTAAACAACTTTACTGAGGATGATGGGGTTTAACTAGACATATGGTGGTGGTTAAACAACTTTACTGAGGATGATGGGGTTTAACTAGACATATGGTGGTTAAACAACTTTACTGAGGATGATGGGGTTTAACTAGACATATGGTGGTGGTTAAACAACTTTACTGAGGATGATGGGGTTTAACTAGACATATGGTGGTGGTTAAACAACTTTACTGAGGATGATGGGGTTTAACTAGACATATGGTGGTGGTTAAACAACTTTACTGAGGATGATGGGGTTTAACTAGACATATGGTGGTGGTTAAACAACTTTACTGAGGATGATGGGGTTTAACTAGACATATGGTGGTTAAACAACTTTACTGAAACAACTTTACTGAGGATGATGGGGTTTAACTAGACATATGGTGGTGGTTAAACAACTTTACTGAGGATGATGGGGTTTAACTAGACATATGGTGGTGGTTAAACAACTTTACTGACAGACATATGGTGGTTAAACAACTTTACTGAGGATGATGGGGTTTAACTAGACATATGGTGGTTAAACAACTTTACTGAGGATGATGGGGTTTAACTAGACATATGAGGATGATGTGGGTGGTAAACAACTTTACTGAGGATGATGGGGTTTAACTAGACATATGGTGGTGGTTAAACAACTTTACTGAGGATGATGGGGTTTAACTAGACATATGGTGGTGATGGGTTTAAACAACTTTACTGAGGATGATGGGGTTTAACTAGACATATGGTGGTGGTTAAACAACTTTACTGAGGATGATGGGGTTTAACTAGACATATGGTGGTGGTTAAACAACTTTACTGAGGATGATGGGGTTTAACTAGACATATGGTGGTTAAACAACTTTACTGAGGATGATGGGGTTTAACTAGACATATGGTGGTGGTTAAACAACTTTACTGAGGATGATGGGGTTTAACTAGACATATGGTGGTGGTTAAACAACTTTACTGAGGATGATGGGGTTTAACTAGACACAGACATATGGTGGTTAAACAACTTTACTGAGGATGATGGGGTTTAACTAGACATATGGTGGTGGTTAAACAACTTTACTGAGGATGATGGGGTTTAACTAGACATATGGTGGTGGTTAAACAACTTTACTGAGGATGATGGGGTTTAACTAGACATATGGTGGTGGTTAAACAACTTTACTGAGGATGATGGGGTTTAACTAGACATATGGTGGTTAAACAACTTTACTGAGGATGATGGGGTTTAACTAGACATATGGTGGTGGTAAACAACTTTACTGAGGATGATGGGGTTTAACTAGACATATGGTGGTTAAACAACTTTACTGAGGATGATGGGGTTTAACTAGACATATGGTGGTGGTTAAACAACTTTACTGAGGATGATGGGGTTTAACTAGACATATGGTGGTGGTTAAACAACTTTACTGAGGATGATGGGGTTTAACTAGACATATGGTGGTTTAAACAACTTTACTGAGGATGATGGGGTTTAACTAGACATATGGTGGTGGTTAAACAACTTTACTGAGGATGATGGGGTTTAACTAGACATATGGTGGTTAAACAACTTTACTGAGGATGATGGGGTTTAACTAGACATATGGTGGTGGTTAAACAACTTTACTGAGGATGATGGGGTTTAACTAGACATATGGTGGTGGTTAAACAACTTTACTGAGGATGATGGGGTTTAACTAGACATATGGTGGTTAAACAACTTTACTGAGGATGATGGGGTTTAACTAGACATATGGTGGTGGTAAACAACTTTACTGAGGATGATGGGGTTTAACTAGACATATGGTGGTTAAACAACTTTACTGAGGATGATGGGGTTTAACTAGACATATGGTGGTGGTTAAACAACTTTACTGAGGATGATGGGGTTTAACTAGACATATGGTGGTGGTTAAACAACTTTACTGAGGATGATGGGGTTTAACTAGACATATGGTGGTGGTTAAACAACTTTACTGAGGATGATGGGGTTTAACTAGACATATGGTGGTGGTTAAACAACTTTACTGAGGATGATGGGGTTTAACTAGACATATGGTGGTTAAACAACTTTACTGAGGATGATGGGGTTTAACTAGACATATGGTGGTGGTTAAACAACTTTACTGAGGATGATGGGGTTTAACTAGACATATGAAACATATGGATGGTGGTTAAACAACTTTACTGAGGATGATGGGGTTTAACTAGACATATGGTGGTGGTTAAACAACTTTACTGAGGATGATGGGGTTTAACTAGACATATGGTGGTGGTTAAACAACTTTACTGAGGATGATGGGGTTTAACTAGACATATGGTGGTGGTTAAACAACTTTACTGAGGATGATGGGGTTTAACTAGACATATGGTGGTGGTAAACAACTTTACTGAGGATGATGGGGTTTAACTAGACATATGGTGGTGGTTAAACAACTTTACTGAGGATGATGGGGTTTAACTAGACATATGGTGGTTAAACAACTTTACTGAGGATGATGGGGTTTAAACAACTTTACTGAGGATGATGGGGTTTAACAACTAGACATATGATGGGGTTTAACTAGACATATGGTGGTGGTTAAACAACTTTACTGAGGATGATGGGGTTTAACTAGACATATGGTGGTGGTAAACAACTTTACTGAGGATGATGGGGTTTAACTAGACATATGGTGGTTAAACAACTTTACTGAGGATGATGGGGTTTAACTAACATAGGTGGTTAAACATTTACTGGTGATGGTTTAAAGACATATGGTGGTGGTTAAACAACTTTACTGAGGATGATGGGGTTTAACTAGACATATGGTGGTGGTTAAACAACTTTACTGAGGATGATGGGGTTTAACTAGACATATGGTGGTGGTTAAACAACTTTACTGGATGATGATGATGGGGTTTAACTAGACATATATGGTGGTGGTTAAACAACTTTACTGAGGATGATGGGGTTTAACTAGACATATGGTGGTGGTTAAACAACTTTACTGAGGATGATGGGGTTTAACTAGACATATGGTGGTGGTTAAACAACTTTACTGAGGATGATGGGGTTTAACTAGACATAGACATGGTGGTTAAACAACTTTACTGAGGATGATGGGGTTTAACTAGACATATGGTGGTGGTTAAACAACTTTACTGAGGATGATGGGGTTTAACTAGACATATGGTGGTGGTTAAACAACTTTACTGAGGATGATGGGGTTTAACTAGACATATGGTGGTGGTTAAACAACTTTAACTGAGGATGATGGGGTTTAACTAGACATATGGTGGTGGTTAAACAACTTTACTGAGGATGATGGGGTTTAACTAGACATATGGTGGTGGTTAAACAACTTTACTGAGGATGATGGGGTTTAACTAGACATATGGTGGTGGTTAAACAACTTTACTGAGGATGATGGGGTTTAACTAGACATATGGTGGTGGTTAAACAACTTTACTGAGGATGATGGGGTTTAACTAGAAACATATGGTGGTTTAACTAGACATATGGTAAACAACTTTACTGAGGATGATGGGGTTTAACTAGACATATGGTGGTGGTTAAACAACTTTACTGAGGATGATGGGGTTTAACTAGACATAGGTGGTTAAACATATGGTGGTTAAACAACAACTTTACTGAGGATGATGGGGTTTAACTAGACATATGGTGGTGGTTAAACAACTTTACTGAGGATGATGGGGTTTAACTAGACATATGGTGGTGGTTAAACAACTTTACTGAGGATGATGGGGTTTAACTATACATATGGTGGTTAAACAACTTTACTGAGGATGATGGGGTTTAACTAGAGGATGATGGTGGTGGTTAAACAACTTTACTGAGGATGATGGGGTTTAACTAGACATATGGTGGTGGTTAAACAACTTTACTGAGGATGATGGGGTTTAACTAGACATATGGTGGTGGTTAAACAACTTTACTGAGGATGATGGGGTTTAACTAGACATATGGTGGTGGTTAAACAACTTTACTGAGGATGATGGGGTTTAACTAGACATATGGTGGTGGTTAAACAACTTTACTGAGGATGATGGGGTTTAACTAGACATATGGTGGTGGTAAACAACTTTACTGAGGATGATGTTAAAACAACTTTACTGAGGATGATGGGGTTTAACTAGACATATGGTGGTGGTTAAACAACTTTACTGAGGATGATGGGGTTTAACTAGACATATGGTGGTGGTTAAACAACTTTACTGAGGATGATGGGGTTTAACTAGACATATGGTGGTGGTTAAACATTTACTGAGGATGATGGTTAAAACAACTTTACTGAGGATGATGGGGTTTAACTAGACACAGACATATGGTGGTTAAACAACTTTACTGAGGATGATGGGGTTTAACTAGACATATGGTGGTGGTTAAACAACTTTACTGAGGATGATGGGGTTTAACTAGACATATGGTGGTTAAACAACTTTACTGAGGATGATGGGGTTTAACTAGACATATGGTGGTGGTTAAACAACTTTACTGAGGATGATGGGGTTTAACTAGACATATGGTGGTTAAACAACTTTACTGAGGATGATGGGGTTTAACTAGACATATGGTGGTTAAACAACTTTACTGAGGATGATGGGGTTTAACTAGACATATGGTGGTTAAACAACTTTACTGAGGATGATGGGGTTTAACTAGACATATGGTGGTGGTTAAACAACTTTACTGAGGATGATGGGGTTTAACTAGACATATGGTGGTGGTTAAACAACTTTACTGAGGATGATGGGGTTTAACTAGACATATGGTGGTGGTTAAACACAACTTTACTGAGGTGAACTTTACTGAGGATGATGGGGTTTAACTAGACATATGGTGGTGGTTAAACAACTTTACTGAGGATGATTTAACTAGACATATGGTGGTTTAACAACTTTAGAGGATGATGGACATATGGTGGTTAAACAACTTTACTGAGGATGATGGGGTTTAACTAGACATATGGTGGTGGTTAAACAACTTTACTGAGGATGATGGGGTTTAACTAGACATATGGTGGTGGTTAAACAACTTTACTGAGGATGATGGGGTTTAACTAGACATATGGTGGTGGTTAAACAACTTTACTGAGGATGATGGGGTTTAACTAGACATATGGTGGTGGTTAAACAACTTTACTGAGGATGATGGGGTTTAACTAGACATATGGTGGTGGTTAAACAACTTTACTGAGGATGATGGGGTTTAACTAGACATATGGTGGTGGTTAAACAACTTTACTGAGGATGATGGGGTTTAACTAGACATATGGTGGTTAAACAACTTTACTGAGGATGATGGGGTTTAACTAGACATATGGTGGTGGTTAAACAACTTTACTGAGGATGATGGGGTTTAACTAGACACAACTTTACTGAGGATGATGGGGTTTAACTATACATATGGTGGTGGTTAAACAACTTTACTGAGGATGATGGGGTTTAACTAGACATATGGTGGTGGTTAAACAACTTTACTGATGATGGGGTTTAACTAGACATATGGTGGTGGTTAAACAACTTTACTGAGGATGATGGGGTTTAACTAGACATATGGTGGTGGTTAAACAACTTTACTGAGGATGATGGGGTTTAACTAGACATATGGTGGTGGTTAAACAACTTTACTGAGGATGATGGGGTTTAACTAGACATATGGTGGTGGTAAACAACTTTACTGGGATGATGGGGTTTAACTAGACATATGGTGGTTAAACAACTTTACTGAGGATGATGGGGTTTAACTAGACATATGGTGGTGGTTAAACAACTTTACTGAGGATGATGGGGTTTAACTAGACATATGGTGGTGGTTAAACAACTTTACTGAGGATGATGGGGTTTAACTAGACATATGGTGGTTAAACAACTTTACTGAGGATGATGGGGTTTAACTAGACATATGGTGGTTTAAACAACTGAGGATGATGGGGTTTAACTAGACTTTACTGAGGATGATGGGGTTTAACTAGACATATGGTGGTGGTTAAACAACTTTACTGAGGATGATGGGGTTTAACTAGACATATGGTGGTGGTTAAACAACTTTACTGAGGATGATGGGGTTTAACTAGACATATGGTGGTGGTTAAACAACTTTACTGAGGATGATGGGGTTTAACTAGACATATGGTGGTGGTAAACAACTTTACTGAGGATGATGGGGTTTAACTAGACATATGGTGGTTAAACAACTTTACTGAGGATGATGGGGTTTAACTAGACATATGGTGGTGGTTAAACAACTTTACTGAGGATGATGGGGTTTTAAACAGACACAGGATGATATTTAACTAGTATGGTGGTTAAACAACTTTGGTGGTGGTTACTGAGGATGATGGGGTTTAACTAGACATATGGTGGTGGTTAAACAACTTTACTGAGGATGATGGGGTTTAACTAGACATATGGTGGTGGTTAAACAACTTTACTGAGGATGATGGGGTTTAACTAGACATATGGTGGTGGTTAAACAACTTTACTGAGGATGATGGGGTTTAACTAGACATATGGTGGTTAAACAACTTTACTGAGGATGATGGGGTTTAACTAGACATATGGTGGTTAAACAACTTTACTGAGGATGATGGGGTTTAACTAGACATATGGTGGTGGTAAACAACTTTACTGAGGATGATGGGGTTTAACTAGACATATGGTGGTGGTTAAACAACTTTACTGAGGATGATGGGGTTTAACTAGACATATGGTGGTGGTAAACAACTTTACTGAGGATGATGGGGTTTAACTAGACATATGGTGGTGGTTTAACAGACTTTACTGAGGATGATGGGGTTTAACTAGACATATGGTGGTGGTTAAACAACTTTACTGAGGATGATGGGGTTTAACTAGACATATTAAACAACTTTACTGAGGATGATGGGGTTTAACTAGACATATGGTGGTGGTTAAACAACTTTACTGAGGATGATGGGGTTTAACTAGACATATGGTGGTGGTTAAACAACTTTACTGAGGATGATGGGGTTTAACTAGACATATGGTGGTGGTTAAACAACTTTACTGAGGATGATGGGGTTTAACTAGACATATGGTGGTTAAACAACTTTACTGAGGATGATGGGGTTTAACTATACATATGGTGGTTAAACAACTTTACTGAGGATGATGGGGTTTAACTAGACATATGGTGGTGGGTAAACAACTTTACTGAGGATGATGGGGTTTAACTAGACATATGGTGGTGGTTAAACAACTTTACTGAGGATGATGGGGTTTAACTAGACATATGGTGGTGGTTAAACAACTTTACTGAGGATGATGGGGTTTAACTAGACATATGGTGGTGGTTAAACAACTTTACTGAGGATGATGGGGTTTAACTAGACATATGGTGGTGGTTAAACAACTTTACTGAGGATGATGGGGTTTAACTAGACATATGGTGGTGGTTAAACAACTTTACTGAGGATGATGGGGTTTAACTAGACATATGGTGGTGGTTAAACAACTTTACTGAGGATGATGGGGTTTAACTAGACATATGGTGGTTAAACACAGACATGATGGGGTTTAACTAGACATATGGTGGTAAACAACTTTACTGAGGATGATGGGGTTTAACTAGACATATGGTGGTGGTTAAACAACTTTACTGAGGATGATGGGGTTTAACTAGACATATGGTGGTGGTTAAACAACTTTACTGAGGATGATGGGGTTTAACTAGACATATGGTGGTTAAACAACTTTACTGAGGATGATGGGGTTTAACTAGACATATGGTGGTGGTAAACAACTTTACTGAGGATGATGGGGTTTAACTAGACATAGACATATGGGGTGGTGGTTAAACAACTTTACTGAGGATGATGGGGTTTAACTAGACATATGGTGGTGGTTAAACAACTTTACTGAGGATGATGGGGTTTAACTAGACATATGGTGGTTAAACAACTTTACTGAGGATGATGGGGTTTAACTAGACATATGGTGGTGGTAAACAACTTTACTGAGGATGATGGGGTTTAACTAGACATATGGTGGTGGTTAAACAACTTTACTGAGGATGATGGGGTTTAACTAGACATATGGTGGTGGTTAAACAACTTTGATGGGGTTTAACTAGACATATGGTGGTGGTAAACAACTTTACTGAGGATGATGGGGTTTAACTAGACATATGGTGGTTAAACAACTTTACTGAGGATGATGGGGTTTAACTAGACATATGGTGGTGGTTAAACAACTTTACTGAGGATGATGGGGTTTAACTAGACATATGGTGGTTTAAACAACTTTACTGAGGATGATGGGGTTTAACTAGACATATGGTGGTGGTTAAACAACTTTACTGAGGATGATGGGGTTTAACTAGACATATGGTGGTGGTTAAACAACTTTACTGAGGATGATGGGGTTTAACTAGACATATGGTGGTGGTTAAACAACTTTACTGAGGATGATGGGGTTTAACTAGACATATGGTGGTGGTTAAACAACTTTACTGAGGATGATGGGGTTTAACTAGACATATGGTGGTGATGTTAAACAACTTTACTGAGGATGATTTAACTAGACATATGGTGGTTAACTTTAGACATGATGGTGACATATGGTGGTGGTTAAACAACTTTACTGAGGATGATGGGGTTTAACTAGACATATGGTGGTGGTTAAACAACTTTACTGAGGATGATGGGGTTTAACTGATGGGGTTTAACTAGACACAGACATATGGTGACATATGTGGTTAAACAACTTTACTGAGGATGATGGGGTTTAACTAGACATATGGTGGTGGTTAAACAACTTTACTGAGGATGATGGGACATATGGTGGTTAAACAACTTTACTGACTAGACATATGGTGGTGGTTAAACAACTTTACTGAGGATGATGGGGTTTAACTAGACATATGGTGGTGGTTAAACAACTTTACTGAGGATGATGGGGTTTAACTAGACATATGGTGGTTAAACAACTTTACTGAGGATGATGGGGTTTAACTAGACATATGGTGGTTAAACATATGGGATGATGGGGTTAAACTAGACATATGGTGGTTAAACTGAGGATGATGGGGTTTAACTAGACATATGGTGGTGGTTAAACAACTTTACTGAGGATGATGGGGTTTAACTAGACATATGGTGGTGGTTAAACAACTTTACTGAGGATGATGGGGTTTAACTAGACATATGGTGGTGGTTAAACAACTTTACTGAGGATGATGGGGTTTAACTAGACATATGGTGGTGGTTAAACAACTTTACTGAGGATGATGGGGTTTAACTAGACATATGGTGGTGGTTAAACAACTTTACTGAGGATGATGGGGTTTAACTAGACATATGGTGGTGGTTAAACAACTTTACTGAGGATGATGGGGTTTAACTAGACATATGGTGGTGGTTAAACAACTTTACTGAGGATGATGGGGTTTAACTAGACATATGGTGGTGGTTAAACAACTTTACTGAGGATGATGGGGTTTAACTAGACATATGGTGGTGGTTAAACAACTTTACTGAGGATGATGGGGTTTAACTAGACATATGGTGGTGGTTAAACAACTTTACTGAGGATGATGGGGTTTAACTAGACATATGGTGGTGGTTAAACAACTTTACTGAGGATGATGGGGTTTAACTAGACATATGGTGGTTAAACAACTTTACTGAGGATGATGGGGTTTAACTAGACATATGGTGGTGGTTAAACAACTTTACTGAGGATGATGGGGTTTAACTAGACATATGGTGGTGGTTAAACAACTTTACTGAGGATGATGGGGTTTAACTAGACATATGGTGGTGGTTAAACAACTTTACTGAGGATGATTTAACTAGGGTTTAACTAGACATGATGGTGGTGGTTAAACAACTTTACTGAGGATGATGGGGTTTAACTAGACATATGGTGGTTAAACAACTTTACTGAGGATGATGGGGTTTAACTAGACATATGGTGGTGGTTAAACAACTTTACTGACTGACATATGGTGATGTGGTTAAACAACTTTACTGAGGATGATGGGGTTTAACTAGACATATGGTGGTGGTTAAACAACTTTACTGAGGATGATGGGGTTTAACTAGACATATGGTGGTGGTTAAACAACTTTACTGAGGATGATGGGGTTTAACTAGACATATGGTGGTGGTAAACAACTTTACTGAGGATGATGACATATGGGTTTAACTAGACATATGGTGGTGGTTAAACAACTTTACTGAGGATGATGGGGTTTAACTAGACATATGGTGGTTAAACAACTTTACTGAGGATGATGGGGTTTAACTAGACATATGGTGGTGGTTAAACAACTTTACTGAGGATGATGACATATGGTGGTTTAACTAGACATATTTAACTAGGTGGTGGTTAAACAACTTTACTGAGGATGATGGGGTTTAACTAGACATATGGTGGTTAAACAACTTTACTGAGGATGATGGGGTTTAACTAGACATATGGTGGTGGTTAAACAACTTTACTGAGGATGATGGGGTTTAACTAGACATATGGTGGTGATGTTAAACAACTTTACTGAGGATGATGGGGTTTAACTAGACATATGGTGGTGGTTAAACAACTTTACTGAGGATGATGGGGTTTAACTAGACATATGGTGGTGGTTAAACAACTTTACTGAGGATGATGGGGTTTAACTAGACATATGGTGGTGGTTAAACAACTTTACTGAGGATGATGGGGTTTAACTAGACATATGGTGGTTAAACAACTTTACTGAGGATGATGGGGTTTAACTAGACATATGGTGGTGGTTAAACAACTTTACTGAGGATGATGGGGTTTAACTAGACATATGGTGGTGGTTAAACAACTTTACTGAGGATGATGGGGTTTAACTAGACATATGGTGGTGGTTAAACAACTTTACTGAGGATGATGGGGTTTAACTAGACATATGGTGGTGGTTAAACAACTTTACTGAGGATGATGGGGTTTAACTAGACATATGGTGGTGGTTAAACAACTTTACTGAGGATGATGGGGTTTAACTAGACATATGGTGGTGGTTAAACAACTTTACTGAGGATGATGGGGTTTAACTAGACATATGGTGGTGGTTAAACAACTTTACTGAGGATGATGGGGTTTAACTAGACATATGAAACATATGGTGGTGGTTAAACAACTTTACTGAGGATGATGGGGTTTAACTAGACATATGGTGGTTAAACAACTTTACTGAGGATGATGGGGTTTAACTAGACATATGGTGGTGGTTAAACATACTGGTGATGTTTAACTAGACATATGGTGGTGGTTAAACAACTTTACTGAGGATGATGGGGTTTAACTAGACATATGGTGGTGGTTAAACAACTTTACTGAGGATGATGGGGTTTAACTAGACATATGGTGGTTAAACAACTTTACTGAGGATGATGGGGTTTAACTAGACACTGAGGATGATGGGGTTTAACTAGACATATGGTGGTGGTTAAACAACTTTACTGAGGATGATGGGGTTTAACTAGACATATGGTGGTGGTTAAACAACTTTACTGAGGATGATGGGGTTTAACTAGACATATGGTGGTGGTAAACAACTTTACTGAGGATGATGGGGTTTAACTAGACATATGGTGGTGGTTAAACAACTTTACTGAGGATGATGGGGTTTAACTAGACATATGGTGGTGGTTAAACAACTTTACTGAGGATGATGGGGTTTAACTAGACATATGGTGGTGGTTAAACAACTTTACTGAGGATGATGGGGTTTAACTAGAAACACTGAGGATGATGGGGTTTAACTAGACATATGGTGGTGGTTAAACAACTTTACTGAGGATGATGGGGTTTAACTAGACACAGACATATGGTGGTGGTTAAACAACTTTACTGAGGATGATGGGGTTTAACTAGACATATGGTGGTGGTTAAACAACTTTACTGAGGATGATGGGGTTAACTAGACATATGGTGGTGGTTAAACAACTTTACTGAGGATGATAACTAGAATATATGGTGGTGGTTAAACAACTTTACTGAGGATGATGGGGTTTAACTAGACATATGGTGGTTAAACAACTTTACTGAGGATGATGGGGTTTAACTAGACATATGGTGGTGGTTAAACAACTTTACTGAGGATGATGGGGTTTAACTAGACATATATGGTGGTTAAACAACTTTACTGAGGATGATGGGGTTTAACTAGACATATGGTGGTTAAACAACTTTACTGAGGATGATGGGGTTTAACTAGACATATGGTGGTGGTTAAACAACTTTACTGAGGATGATGGGGTTTAACTAGACATATGGTGGGTTAAACAACTTTACTGAGGATGATGGGGTTTAACTAGACATATGGTGGTGGTTAAACAACTTTACTGAGG
The DNA here is from genome assembly GCF_023373465.1 of Oncorhynchus keta. Classification (NCBI taxonomy): domain Eukaryota; kingdom Metazoa; phylum Chordata; class Actinopteri; order Salmoniformes; family Salmonidae; genus Oncorhynchus; species Oncorhynchus keta. The sequence goes on along the minus strand of NW_026285673.1, from coordinate 53,817 downwards.
ATGATGGGGTTTAACTAGACATATGGTGGTGGTTAAACAACTTTACTGAGGATGATGGGGTTTAACTAGACATATGGTGGTGGTTAAACAACTTTACTGAGATGATGGATGACATATGGTGGTTTAACAACTAGATGATGGGACATATTAAACAACTTTAGACATGACAATGGTGGTGGTTAAACAACTTTACTGAGGATGATGGGGTTTAACTAGACATATGGTGGTGGTTAAACAACTTTACTGAGGATGATGGGGTTTAACTAGACATATGGTGGTGGTTAAACAACTTTACTGAGGATGATGGGGTTTAACTAGACATATGGTGGTGGTTAAACAACTTTACTGAGGATGATGGGGTTTAACTAGACATATGGTGGTGGTAAACAACTTTACTGAGGATGATGGGGTTTAACTAGACATATGGTGGTGGTTATATGGTGGTGGTTAAACAACTTTACTGAGGATGATGGGGTTTAACTAGACATATGGTGGTGGTTAAACAACTTTACTGAGGATGATGGGGTTTAACTAGACATATGGTGGTGGTTAAACAACTTTACTGAGGATGATGGGGTTTAACTAGACATATGGTGGTGGTTAAACAACTTTACTGAGGATGATGGGGTTTAACTAGACATATGGTGGTTAAACATATGGTGGTGGTTAAACAACTTTACTGAGGATGATGGGGTTTAACTAGACATATGGTGGTTAAACAACTTTACTGAGGATGATGGGGTTTAACTAGACATATGGTGGTTAAACAACTTTACTGAGGATGATGGGGTTTAACTAGACATATGGTGGTTAAACAACTTTACTGAGGATGATGGGGTTTAACTAGACATATGATGTTTAACTAGACATATGGTGGTTAAACAACTTTACTGAGGATGATGGGGTTTAACTAGACATATGGTGGTGGTTAAACAACTTTACTGAGGATGATGGGGTTTAACTAGACATATGGTGGTGGTTAAACAACTTTACTGAGGATGATGGGGTTTAACTAGACATATGGTGGTGGTTAAACAACTTTACTGAGGATGATGGGGTTTAACTAGACAACTTTACTGAGGATGATGGGGTTTAACTAGGTGGTTAAACAACTTTACTGAGGATGATGGGGTTTAACTAGACATATGGTGGTGGTTAAACAACTTTACTGAGGATGATGGGGTTTAACTAGACATATGGTGGTGGTTAAACAACTTTACTGAGGATGATGGGGTTTAACTAGACATATGGTGGTGGTTAAACAACTTTACTGAGGATGATGGGGTTTAACTAGACATATGGTGGTGGTTAAACAACTTTACTGAGGATGATGGGGTTTAACTAGACATATGGTGGTGGGTAAACAACTTTACTGAGGATGATGGGGTTTAACTAGACATATGGTGGTGGTTAAACAACTTTACTGAGGATGATGGGGTTTAACTAGACATTTATGGTGGTTTAACTAGACATATGGTAAACAACTTTACTGAGGATGATGGGGTTTAACTAGACATATGGTGGTGGTTAAACAACTTTACTGAGGATGATGGGGTTTAACTAGACATGATGGTGGTTAAACAACTTTACTGAGGATGATGGGGTTTAACTAGACATATGGTGGTGGTTAAACAACTTTACTGAGGATGATGGGGTTTAACTAGACATATGGTGGTGGTTAAACAACTTTACTGAGGATGATGGGGTTTAACTAGACATATGGTGGTGGTTAAACAACTTTACTGAGGATGATGGGGTTTAACTAGACATATGGTGGTGGTTAAACAACTTTACTGAGGATGATGGGGTTTAACTAGACATATGGTGGTTAAACAACTTTACTGAGGATGATGGGGTTTAACTAGACATATGGTGGTGGTTAAACAACTTTACTGAGGATGATGGGGTTTAACTAGACATATGGTGGTGGTTAAACAACTTTACTGAGGATGATGGGGTTTAACTAGACATATGGTGGTTAAACAACTTTACTGAGGATGATGGGGTTTAACTAGACATATGGTGGTTAAACAACTTTACTGAGGATGATGGGGTTTAACTAGACATATGGTGGTGGTTAAACAACTTTACTGAGGATGATGGGGTTTAACTAGACATATGGTGGTGGTTAAACAACTTTACTGAGGATGATGGGGTTTAACTAGACATATGGTGGTGGTTAAACAACTTTACTGAGGATGATGGGGTTTAACTAGACATATGGTGGTGGTTAAACAACTTTACTGAGGATGATGGGGTTTAACTAGACATATGGTGGTTAAACAACTTTACTGAGGATGATGGGGATTAACTAGACATATGACATATGATGGGGTTTAACTAGGTATGGTGGTTAAACAACTTTACTGAGGATGATGGGGTTTAACTAGACATATGGTGGTGGTTAAACAACTTTACTGAGGATGATGGGGTTTAACTAGACATATGGTGGTGGTTAAACAACTTTACTGAGGATGATGGGGTTTAACTAGACATATGGTGGTGGTTAAACAACTTTACTGAGGATGATGGGGTTTAACTAGACATATGGTGGTGGTTAAACAACTTTACTGAGGATGATGGGGTTTAACTAGACATATGGTGGTGGTTAAACAACTTTACTGAGGATGATGGGGTTTAACTAGACATATGGTGGTGGTTAAACAACTTTACTGAGGATGATGGGGTTTAACTAGACATATATGGTGGTTAAACAACTTTACTGAGGATGATGGGGTTTAACTAGACATATGGTGGTGGTTAAACAACTTTACTGAGGATGATGGGGTTTAACTAGACATATGGTGGTGGTTAAACAACTTTACTGAGGATGATGGGGTTTAACTAGACATAACTTTACTGAGGATATGGTTTAACTAGTGGGTGGTAAACAACTTTACTGAGGATGATGGGGTTTAACTAGACATATGGTGGTGGTTAAACAACTTTACTGAGGATGATGGGGTTTAACTAGACATATGGTGGTGGTTAAACAACTTTACTGAGGATGATGGGGTTTAACTAGACATATGGTGGTGGTTAAACAACTTTACTGAGGATGATGGGGTTTAACTAGACATATGGTGGTGGTTAAACAACTTTACTGAGGATGATGGGGTTTAACTAGACATATGGTGGTGGTAAACAACTTTACTGAGGATGATGGGGTTTAACTAGACATATGGTGGTGGTTAAACAACTTTACTGAGGATGATGGGGTTTAACTAGACATATGGTGGTGGTAAACAACTTTACTGAGGATGATGGGGTTTAACTAGACATATGGTGGTGGTTAAACAACTTTACTGAGGATGATGGGGTTTAACTAGACATATGGTGGTGGTTAAACAACTTTACTGAGGATGATGGGGTTTAACTAGACATATGGTGGTGGTTAAACAACTTTACTGAGGATGATGGGGTTTAACTAGACATATGGTGGTGAGATGATGGGTTTAACTAGACATATGGTGGTGGTTAAACAACTTTACTGAGGATGATGGGGTTTAACTAGACATATGGTGGTGGTTAAACAACTTTACTGAGGATGATGGGGTTTAACTAGACATATGGTGGTGGTTAAACAACTTTACTGAGGATGATGGGGTTTAACTAGACATATGGTGGTTAAACAACTTTACTGAGGATGATGGGGTTTAACTAGACATATGGTGGTGGTTAAACAACTTTACTGAGGATGATGGGGTTTAACTAGACATATGGTGGTGGTTAAACAACTTTACTGAGGATGATGGGGTTTAACTAGACATATGGTGGTGGTTAAACAACTTTACTGAGGATGATGGGGTTTAACTAGACATATGGTGGTGGTTAAACAACTTTACTGAGGATGATGGGGTTTAACTAGACATATGGTGGTGGTGGTGGTTAACAACTTTACTGAGGATGATGGGGTTTAACTAGACATATGGTGGTGGTTAAACAACTTTACTGAGGATGATGGGGTTTAACTAGACATATGGTGGTGGTTAAACAACTTTACTGAGGATGATGGAAACTTTAACAGACATTGGTGGTAAAACAACTTTAACTGAGATGATGGGGTTTAACTAGACATATGGTGGTTAAACAACTTTACTGAGGATGATGGGGTTTAACTAGACATATGGTGGTGGTTAAACAACTTTACTGAGGATGATGGGGTTTAACTAGACATATGGTGGTGGTTAAACAACTTTACTGAGGATGATGGGGTTTAACTAGACATATGGTGGTTAAACAACTTTACTGAGGATGATGGGGTTTAACTAGACATATGGTTAAACAACTTTACTGAGGATGATGGGGTTTAACTAGACAGACAAACATGGGGTTTAACTAGGTGGTTAAACAACTTTACTGAGGATGATGGGGTTTAACTAGACATATGGTGGTGGTTAAACAACTTTACTGAGGATGATGGGGTTTAACTAGACATATGGTGGTGGTTAAACAACTTTACTGAGGATGATGGGGTTTAACTAGACATATGGTGGTGGTTAAACAACTTTACTGAGGATGATGGGGTTTAACTAGACATATGGTGGTGGTTAAACAACTTTACTGAGGATGATGGGGTTTAACTAGACATATGGTGGTGGTTAAACAACTTTACTGAGGATGATGGGGTTTAACTAGACATATGGTGGTTAAACAACTTTACTGAGGATGATGGGGTTTAACTAGACATATGGTGGTGGTTAAACAACTTTACTGAGGATGATGGGGTTTAACTAGACATATGGTGGTTAAACAACTTTACTGAGGATGATGGGGTTTAACTAGACATATGGTGGTGGTTAAACAACTTTACTGAGGATGATGGGGTTTAACTAGACATATGGTGGTGGTTAAACAACTTTACTGAGGATGATGGGGTTTAACTAGACATATGGTGGTTAAACAACTTTACTGAGGATGATGGGGTTTAACTAGACATATGGTGGTGGTTAAACAACTTTACTGAGGATGATGGGGTTTAACTAGACATATGGTGGTGGTTAAACAACTTTACTGAGGATGATGGGGTTTAACTAGACATATGGTGGTGGTAAACAACTTTACTGAGGATGATGGGGTTTAACAACACTGACATGATGGTGACATATGGTGGTTAAACAACTTTACTGAGGATGATGGGGTTTAACTAGACATATGGTGGTGGTTAAACAACTTTACTGAGGATGATGGGGTTTAACTAGACATATGGTGGTGGTTAAACAACTTTACTGAGGATGATGGGGTTTAACTAGACATATGGTGGTGGTTAAACAACTTTACTGAGGATGATGGGGTTTAACTAGACATATGGTGGTGGTTAAACAACTTTACTGAGGATGATGGGGTTTAACTAGACATATGGTGGTGGTTAAACAACTTTACTGAGGATGATGGGGTTTAACTAGACATATGGTGGTGGTTAAACAACTTTACTGAGGATGATGGGGTTTAACTAGACATATGGTGGTGGTTAAACAACTTTACTGAGGATGATGGGGTTTAACTAGACATATGGTGGTGGTTAAACAACTTTACTGAGGATGATGGGGTTTAACTAGACATATGGTGGTGGTTAAACAACTTTACTGAGGATGATGGGGTTTAACTAGACATATGGTGGTGGTTAAACAACTTTACTGAGGATGATGGGGTTTAACTAGACATATGGTGGTGGTTAAACAACTTTACTGAGGATGATGGGGTTTAACTAGACATATGGTGGTGGTTAAACAACTTTACTGAGGATGATGGGGTTTAACTAGACATATGGTGGTGGTTAAACAACTTTACTGAGGATGATGGGGTTTAACTAGACATATGGTGGTGGTTAAACAACTTTACTGAGGATGATGGGGTTTAACTAGACATATGGTGGTGGTTAAACAACTTTACTGAGGATGATGGGGTTTAACTAGACATATGGTGGTGGTTAAACAACTTTACTGAGGATGATGGGGTTTAACTAGACATATGGTGGTGGTTAAACAACTTTACTGAGGATGATGGGGTTTAACTAGACATATGGTGGTGGTTAAACAACTTTACTGAGGATGATGGGGTTTAATGATGGGGTTTAACTAGACATATGGTGGTGGTTAAACAACTTTACTGAGGATGATGGGGTTTAACTAGACATATGGTGGTTAAACAACTTTACTGAGGATGATGGGGTTTAACTAGACATATGGTGGTGGTTAAACAACTTTACTGAGGATGATGGGGTTTAACTAGACATATGGTGGTGGTTAAACAACTTTACTGAGGATGATGGGGTTTAACTAGACATATGGTGGTTAAACAACTTTACTGACATATGGTGGTTAAACAACTTTACTGAGGATGATGGGGTAGACATTAACTAGAACAACTTTAGACATATGGTGGTGGTTAAACAACTTTACTGAGGATGATGGGGTTTAACTGAGATGATGGGGTTTAACTAGACATATGGTGGTTAAACAACTTTACTGAGGATGATGGGGTTTAACTAGACATATGGTGGTTAAACAACTTTACTGAGGATGATGGGGTTTAACTAGACATATGGTGGTTAAACAACTTTACTGAGGATGATGGGGTTTAACTAGACATATGGTGGTTAAACAACTTTACTGAGGATGATGGGGTTTAACTAGACATATGGTGGTTAAACAACTTTACTGAGGATGATGGGGTTTAACTAGACATATGGTGGTGGTTAAACAACTTTACTGAGGATGATGGGGTTTAACTAGACATATGGTGGTTAAACAACTTTACTGAGGATGATGGGGTTTAACTAGACATATGGTGGTGGTTAAACAACTTTACTGAGGATGATGGGGTTTAACTAGACATATGGTGGTTAAACAACTTTACTGAGGATGATGGGGTTTAACTAGACATATGGTGGTGGTTAAACAACTTTACTGAGGATGATGGGGTTTAACTAGACATATGGTGGTGGTTAAACAACTTTACTGAGGATGATGGGGTTTAACTAGACATATGGTGGTTAAACAACTTTACTGAGGATGATGGGGTTTAACTAGACATATGGTGGTGGTTAAACAACTTTACTGAGGATGATGGGGTTTAACTAGACATATGGTGGTGGTAAACAACTTTACTGAGGATGATGGGGTTTAACTAGACATATGGTGGTTAAACAACTTTACTGAGGATGATGGGGTTTAACTAGACACAGACATATGGTGGTGGTAAACAACTTTACTGAGGATGATGGGGTTTAACTAGACATATGGTGGTGGTTAAACAACTTTACTGAGGATGATGGGGTTTAACTAGACATATGGTGGTGGTTAAACAACTTTACTGAGGATGATGGGGTTTAACTAGACATATGGTGGTTAAACAACTTTACTGAGGATGATGGGGTTTAACTAGACATATGGTGGTGGTTAAACAACTTTACTGAGGATGATGGGGTTTAACTAGACATATGGTGGTGGTTAAACAACTTTACTGAGGATGATGGGGTTTAACTAGACATATGGTGGTGGTTAAACAACTTTACTGAGGATGATGGGGTTTAACTATACATATGGTGGGTAAACAACTTTACTGAGGATGATGGGGTTTAACTAGACATATGGTGGTGGTTAAACAACTTTACTGAGGATGATGGGGTTTAACTAGACATATGGTGGTTAAACAACTTTACTGAGGATGATGGGGTTTAACTAGACATATGGTGGTGGTTAAACAACTTTACTGAGGATGATGGGGTTTAACTAGACATATGGTGGTGGTTAAACAACTTTACTGAGGATGATGGGGTTTAACTAGACATATGGTGGTTAAACAACTTTACTGAGGATGATGGGGTTTAACTAGACATATGGTGGTTAAACAACTTTACTGAGGATGATGGGGTTTAACTAGACATATGGTGGTTAAACAACTTTACTGAGGATGATGGGGTTTAACTAGACATATGGTGGTGGTTAAACAACTTTACTGAGGATGATGGGGTTTAACTAGACATATGGTGGTGGTTAAACAACTTTACTGAGGATGATGGGGTTTAACTAGACATATGGTGGTTAAACAACTTTACTGAGGATGATGGGGTTTAACTAGACATATGGTGGTTTAACTAGGTAAACAACTTTACTGAGGATGATGGGGTTTAACTAGACATATGGTGGTGGTTAAACAACTTTACTGAGGATGATGGGGTTTTAACTAGACATATGGTGGTTAAACAACTTTACTGAGGATGATGGGGTTTAACTATACATATGGTGGTGGTTAAACAACTTTACTGAGGATGATGGGGTTTAACTATACATATGGTGGTTAAACAGCTTTACTGAGGATGATGGGGTTTAACTAGACATATGGTGGTGGTTAAACAACTTTACTGAGGATGATGGGGTTTAACTAGACATATGGTGGTGGTTAAACAACTTTACTGAGGATGATGGGGTTTAACTATACATATGGTGGTTAAACAACTTTACTGAGGATGATGGGGTTTAACTAGACATATGGTGGTTAAACAACTTTACTGAGGATGATGGGGTTTAACATACAGTCAATAATACAATAGAAAAAGTCTATATACAGTGTTTGCAAATGAGGTAAGATAAGGGAGGTAAAGGCAATAAGACATGAAGACAGGAAGACATGCAGGCAGACAGGAGTCTGGGGTTGTTTCATGGGTCTCGCTGAGCAGAAAGAGAGACAAGTAGAACAGATGGGGTGTGTGTGTGTGTGTGTGTGTGTGTGTGTGTGTGTGTGTGTGTGTGTGTGTGTGTGTGTGTGTGTGTGTGTGTGTGTGTGTGTGTGTGTGTGTGTGTGTGTGTGTGTGTGTGTGTGTGTGTGTGTGTGTGTGTGTGTGTGTGTGTGTGTGTGTGTGTGTGTGTGTGTGTGTGTGTGTGTGTGGTACAACTCCCAGTTCTCCCTGGGAGATGAAATGGGATGATAGGTCCTGCTCCATTAGTCTGGACACTGAGGAACACTGGGAGAGCCAAGAGTGGGGGCTGAGGGTTGTGGCATGCCAGTGTGGATGGATGAGCAGCAGAGCCAAATACTGCCCCCAGCTCCTCACTGATTGACAGCCTGTTGGCAGCGTTGCCACTGGAAGATGTATAGCAGTTTGGCATTGACTTCTAGGGACGGGAGGGAGCCAGTCTTCTAGGCTAGGGAGGGAGCCAGTCTTCTAGGCTAGGGAGGGAGCCAGTCTTCTAGGCTAGGGAGGGAGCCAGTCTTCTAGGCTAGGGAGGGAGCCAGTCTTCTAGGCTAGGGAGGGAGCCAGTCTTCTAGGCTAGGGAGGAGACCGTCTTCTAGGCCAGTCTTCTAGGCTAGGGAGGGCCAGTCTTCTAGGCTAGGGAGGGAGCCAGTCTTCTAGGCTAGGGAGGGAGCCAGTCTTCTAGGCTAGGGAGGGAGCCAGTCTTCTAGGCTAGGGAGGGAGCCAGTCTTCTAGGCTAGGGAGGGAGCCAGTCTTCTAGGCTAGGGAGGGAGCCAGTCTTCTAGGCTAGGGAGGGAGCCAGTCTTCTAGGCTAGGGAGGGAGCCAGTCTTCTAGGCTAGGGAGGGAGCCAGTCTTCTAGGCTAGGGAGGGAGCCAGTCTTCTAGGCTAGGGAGGGAGACAGTCTTCTAGGCTAGTACTGGGTTGGGTTGACAGAGATTGTAGGCTATCAGTCTTCTAGGCTGGGGGGTTGAGAGTCTTCTAGGCTAGGAGTCTTCTCTCTCTTCCACTGGCCAGTACTGGCTAGGGAGGGAGTAGTATCAGCCTCTTCTAGGCTACTGGGTTGGGTTGAGGGTAGTATCAGTCTTCTCTCTTCTTCTGGCTGGGTTGGACAGAGTAGGGAGGGCTAGGGAGGTTGAGAGTAGTCTTCTAGGCTAGGGACAGGCTATTGTCTTCTAGGCTAGTATCAGGGACCAGTCTTCTGGCCAGGCTAGGGAGGGAGACAGTCTTCTAGGCTAGGAGGGAGCCTCTCTCTCTCTCTAGGGAGGGCCAGTCTTCTAGGCTAGGACAGAGGGGAGTATCAGCCTCTCTCTATTCTGGCCAGTACTGGGCCAGTTGGGTTGACAGAGTATTGTAGTATCAGCCTTCTAGGCTCTCTTCTTCTGGCCAGTACTGGGTTGGGTTGACAGAGTATTGTAGTATCAGCCTCTCTCTCTCTCTTCTTCTGGCCAGTACTGGGTTGGGTTGACAGAGTATTGTAGTATCAGCCTCTCTCTCTCTCTCTCTCTCTCTCTCTCTATTCCACTGGCCAGTACTGGGTTGGGTTGACAGAGTATTGTAGTATCAGCCTCTCTCTCTATTCCACTGGCCAGTACTGGGTTGGGTTGACAGAGTATTGTAGTATCAGCCTCTCTCTCTCTTCCACTGGCCAGTACTGGGTTGGGTTGACAGAGTATTGTAGTATCAGCCTCTCTCTCTCTCTCTCTCTCTCTATTCCACTGGCCAGTACTGGGCTGGGTTGACAGAGTATTGTAGTATCAGCCTCTCTCTTCCTCTCTGTGCTCCCTAGCTCTCATTGACTATGCATGTTGCACATCATCAATTTTTCCAATCTTTCCAAAATAACACAGAGGGCTCATTTACACCTGAGTGAGCCGTTGACAATGGGTGCTCAATCTGTCCCATAGAGAACAGAGTGCTACAGAGCCTTCTCATCTTCCCCAGCACCCTCCCTGCAACAAAGAGCTGCTTAATTAGCATGCATTAATTTCACTGCTGTACCCATCTAATGCACAACCACTTTTGTCTCTGCCTCATCAAAGAAATAGCCAATTACCTTACAATGTCAGAAATGGCATCCGAGCGACACCCCTTTCACAAAGCAGTTGAAAGAAGACAGAGGACAGGAGATAGGAGAGGGGTCAGGTTTGTGTCAAGGGAGAAAGGTTTGTTTTGGGCTAGATCAGGGCTGTCAAACATACGGCTCATGGTTTGAGTAAAAATAAATGACATTTTTATATATCTATATATTTTTTGGGGTGGGGGAACAAACTCAATATACTTTAATTAAAGCTAAACAGGGAGTATCGAGAAAAAAACATTTGAAGGATAGAGGACAATTTTTTGCTCATTTTGATTGCAAGGAAATATAACACATTTTCAGTGTGCCCCCCTCCCTCAGACCTCGTTGAAGACCAAATGTGCCCCCCCCCCGGGGAAAAATGAGTTTGACACCCCTGGGTTAGATGGTGGAGCCTTCAGGATTTATTTCAATAAGATGGCTGGAGTTCGCATCCCAAATGGCACCCTATTCCCTTTATAGTGCACTATGTTGGTGGTTCTGGTCAGAAGTCGTGCACTATATAGGGAGCCATTTTGGATGCACACAAGGGCCATCTTGGACCACCAAGGATGTCCAATTGAACAATAATACACACCTTTATTTTAATATCAGATATTGTTTAATTTATAACCAACCTGTTGTTGCGTTGAGCCTAGAAGAAACGTTAGGCCTACGTATATCAGTCGCTGTGGTCTAGCTAAGTGACCAATGTTTTATTGCAAAATATTTTGATTTCATGAAATCACTAAGAAATGTCCCCAATTATTGTCACCTTTCTTTGACATCTATTATTTTGCTTCCAAACCTTCTCATTTTATTTGCAGCTCCTGGTCACCATTCAAGTGGATGTCACATATTCATGCAATGATGTCAAACTGAGAAAAAATGGGTTGCTCTTGGCCTTGGCATTTTATTGTTGAAAAACCTTTGAGGTTATCTCTTGCCAAGACTCTCTTATAATTTCTAATCTACACAATAGCCATTCCCAGTACTGTAGACTGGAGCTGGGCCTGCTGCCTGTAGCCTGACATATCCATCCCCAGTACTGTAGACTGGACCTGCTGCCTGTAGCCTGACATATCCATCCCCAGTACTGTAGACTGGACCTGCTGCCTGTAGCCTGACATATCCATCCCCAGTACTGTAGACTGGACCTGTGCCTGTAGCCTGACATATCCATCCCCAGTACTGTAGACTGGACCTGCTGCCTGTAGCCTGACATATCCATCCCCAGTACTGTAGACTGGACCTGCTGCCTGTAGCCTGACATATCCATCCCCAGTACTGTGTCTGTAGCCTGAGACTGGACTGGACCTGCTGCCTGTAGCCTGCCATCCCCAGTAGCTGGACTGAGCATATCCATCCCCAGTACTGTAGACTGGACCTGCTGCCTGTAGCCTGACATATCCATCCCCAGTACTGTAGACTGGACCTGCTGCCTGTAGCCTGACATATCCATCCCCAGTACTGTAGACTGGACCTGCTGCCTGTAGCCTGACATATCCATCCCCAGTACTGTAGACTGGACCTGCTGCCTGTAGCCTGACATATCCATCCCCAGTACTGTAGACTGGACCTGCTGCCTGTAGCCTGACATATCCATCCCCAGTACTGTAGACTGGACCTGCTGCCTGTAGCCTGACATATCCATCCCCAGTACTGTAGACTGGACCTGCTGCCTGTAGCCTGACATATCCATCCCCAGTACTGTAGACCATCCCATCCCCAGTACTGTAGACTGGACCTGTGTCTGTAGCCTGACATATCCATCCCCAGTACTGTAGACTGGACCTGCTGCCTGCCTGACATATCCATCCCCAGTACTGTAGACTGGACCTGCTGCCTGTAGCCTGACATATCCATCCCCAGTACTGTAGACTGGACCTGCTGCCTGTAGCCTGACATATCCATCCCCAGTACTGTAGACTGGACCTGCTGCCTGTAGCCTGACATATCCATCCCCAGTACTGTAGACTGGACCTGCTGCCTGTAGCCTGACATATCCATCCCCTGTAGACTGGACTGTAGACTGTACTGTAGACCTGCTGCCTGTAGCCTGACATATCCATCCCCAGTACTGTAGACTGGACCTGCTGGCGTAGCCTAGGCATATCCATCCCCAGCCTGACATATCCATCCCCAGTACTGTGGAGACTGGACCTGCTGCCTGCCTGACTGGACCTGGGCCTGCCTGTATATCCATCCCCAGTACTGTAGACTGGACCTGCTGCCTGTAGCCTGACATATCCATCCCCAGTACTGTAGACTGGACCTGCTGCCTGTAGCCTGACATATCCATCCCCATATCCATCCCCAGTACTGTAGACTGGACCTGCTGCCTGTAGCCTGACATATCCATCCCCAGTACTGTAGACTGGACCTGTAGCCTGACATATCCATCCCCAGTACTGTAGACTGGACCTGCTGCCTGTGGCCTGACTGGACTACACTTGTTAGTAAACAGCCTCATGAATACCAGGGGTGTTTTCTCAAATGGCACCCTATTCCCTTTATAGTGCACTACTTCTTGTAACAAGTACTGCGGCGCTGTCTAGGGAATAGGGTGCCATTTGGGACAGAGCCAGACAGTTAATAAAATGTCATCAGGTCTTTAGCTGCAGCAAATCTCTTTCAACAAAATACTTTCCATTTGACCGGCCACATGAAGACACACCACAACTATCCAGCCCTGTTTGTGTTTTATAAGGGAATCAAATGTGTGCAATCAAATACCTTTTGATCTTTTCAATCAAAGTGAAGACATGTGTGTTGCCACAACCCTGCACCCCAACTCCCTCTGAGTCCTCATAATGATAGATGGGTTGCATCTAGCCAATTAGATAAGTAGGAAGTGAGTGTGTAGTACAGTTCACGTCCTGTATTCTGAATAAATTAAGTCAGGGCTTTATTTGGCTCATTTGGGCAAAACCTGGTCATTACCGCCTCAGCCATGGTCACAGAGAGTCCTCTGGGTCTGTAGTCTGACGGAGGCTGAATAGCAGCACTAGTTATTAGCATGCCTAACAAATGTTTTATCCCCTAGCCCACTCTGCCCTTGCCTTTCATTTCATCTGAAAACGGCTTGAATATTCAGTTAACGACTTGGAACACTAATTGAATTGAGGTTACAAAAGGGCCTCCGAAAAGAAGGAAACTTCCAGTAATTGGAAGTTCCGGGCGTTTTTGAGTTCTGATTCATTTGCCTCTGTCTCTCTTTCTCTCTCTCTTTGTCTCTCTGTAGTGTATGTGTGTGTCAGACACTGTGATCTAAGCTGAGGTAGGTGGGACCATGGTAGAGAGCAGCAGAGCCTGTCCCTCTCCCTTCGCTGCAGCTCAACACACTGATCTCAACAGTCAGTCAGGGACCACAGAGAGAGAGACAGGTCACACTCTGATGCTCCTCAGACCGTCTGAGGTCATTCGTGTGTTGATCAAACTGAATTTATACCATGAACAAACAAGGAACATGTGTTTCTGTGTGAGTGCTGGTGTGACCGAGCTGGGTTCTACCCCGGGTCTCCCGCCTCTGGGAACTAACACAAGGTTACTCGTCATGCGAGAGCTGCTCCTGGAACCCATTCTGCTAAATTCCACACAGGTTAAAGAGCAGCACCAGAGAGGATCTCACTTTAATCTTACGGGAGGAAATAAAGCAAAACAGTCAAGTGGAAGGACCTTAAATCTACAGAGAACACTGGAGAGAGCTGATCATCATTATTATTATGAGAGAGAGTCCGCCCGTCAGCTCCTCTTGTCCACATGAGTTTTAAAAGTAGATCCCCTCAGACTGTATCTGTGAATGGGTTCTACTAATAGCTTCTCAACCATGTTAATTCACTCTGTAATTACAGGGACTAGGGTTTACCATCCCATGTTAGCTTTGATGTACCAGCCTGAGTTTACATGTTAAACATTCTGAACAATCCACTTGTTTGTGAAGATGGGGGAGTGAGGGGAGGAGGAGTGAACGGGAAGGAGGGTTGGGTTGTTGATTGTTGTTTTGCTCTAACGTTTATCTCTCTCTCTCTGAACTGGCAAAAGGCTTGTCCCGACTTAGGGGAGGCTATGGTCCAAAGCGGATTAACACAGATATACAATACATCAGATGTATGCAGTTGGGCCAGGTTATCTGATAACCTGTTAGTATGGAGTCAGGATTCAGGACAGCAGAGCCACCCACCACATAACTCTCTCTCTCTCTCCCATGTTCTCTCCTCTCTCTCTCTCATGTTCTCTCTCTCTCCCATGTTCTCTCCTCTCTTTCTCTCATATGTTCTCTCTCTCTCCCATGTTCTCTCTTTCTTTCTCATGTTCTCTCTCTCCTCTCTTTCTCTCTCATGTTCTCTCTCCCTCCCATGTTCTCTCTCTTTCTCTCATGTTCTCTCTCTCTCCCATGTTCTCTCATATGTTCTCTCTCTCTCCCATGTTCTCTCCTCTTTCTCTCTCATGTTCACTCCCATGTTCTCTCCTCTCTTTCTCATGTTCTCTCTATACCTCCATCTCACTGATGGTTCTCCCTGTCACACACACACACACACACACACACACACACACACACACACACACACACACACACACACACACACACACACACACACACACAGCAGTGTAAACATGCTCAGGCTCAGATGAGGACCATATTTATGGTCAGGTGTTTAAAAGCGGTCCCAGCTGTGACTGTCTGCTATTTTAAGCCTCCATCTCTCCAATTTGTCTGCTGCACAGCATGCAACCGACTTTCCAACGATGTGTAGCGCTGACAACTGTAGCTAAGCATAGTTCTTTAGTGACTCGCTTAGTCTGACACTGTTTAATAGCACACAGAGGAAAGCTACGCTGCTTTCTCATTCAACATAGTTACCCATGCAGGCAGGGTATTTCAGTAAAAGGGGAGTGTGTTGTCTACTAGCCACCTACTGATGATAATACAGTTCTCTTGGATAGTGTTCTGTGTGGATACTAAGAATAGGACCAGGGAAGAAGAGGGAACCTGGAAATGCTAGCCTATTTCTTATTGTATTATGACATCTGTAAAAAAACAGTATTGTTGTGGAGAATAGCATGGGGTTGTAGACAGCTGGGGTATTAAGCAATATTACAGCGGATAGAATTATAGGACGAGAGAGGAGCTCAGAGAATTAGGGAAAGTCTCTCCTCCGAGGTACCTAACCCTGTTGCCTGGCAACGGGCGGTACTTTGCTGGCAGAGTGGAAGGAGCCGGCGATGTCACAGGAGATTACAATGAAAATGTATTTGCAGCTCCATAAACCCAGCGGAGTAATTACCCCCGCTAGTTGGTTTAGTCGTCCAGATACATTAAACACGGACGCCTTGTCATCACCTTTCCATCCCACTAAAAGAGCAGCTCACATACAAGGCCACGAGGACCACTGACAACTCAATGACTCACCTTTTAGGCAGCACCTCTCTGGGATGAGAGGGTCTGAGAGAGAGGGTATTATCAAGAAGGACCAGAGCATTGCCTTGAACTGAAGTAGCGTTGATACAGAACTTTTCTCACCCAGAGGATTGGAAAGCGAGAAGCCGGCTTGGGGGTCAGGTTGCTGGCGGGTTGTGTCTATTGCAGCTAAGACCGCCCTCAAGCAAAGTTTAAGTAAGATTCTAATTTGTGCTCTTCCTTAATCCCAAACCTACCTTCTCTCTTTGACCATGCTGTGTTTGAAGCTGTGAAGCATGGAGCCTTGAGTCCCAGACTGCATCACTCACCTCATCTGGTGGCCCAGTTCAGGTTGACAGGAGAGACTAGAGACCCTGGCTGCCTTGGTTGGAGAAGCTCCGTAGCTCCAGGCTCCATTGTCAGAGAGATGATACTGAGATCCCCCCTGGCCCTGGCTCCATACCCCTGTACTGGGTTTTGCCCCCCCCTCTCCCTCAGTCAGCCCCCTTTGTTCTGCATGCATGCCTGGGCTCAGGCTCTATACACTAAGCTGGAGATCACAGGCAGAAACACTCCTTTCTTTCCTGTCAAGTGGGAACCAGTCCTTGGCTGCCTTGTCTCCCCACCTCTTCCTGTTTCTAAGCTGGACTAAGGAGATGTAATAAAGCACCTGCTCCAGATGTCAGTATAGGGGCAGCACTTTGTCTCCCTGCTGCTGTTGATTTTCCAACGTGACGTCAGATGTCTACTCTTGTCCAACGCCTGTGAACCAGACCTGGGTTCAAATACTTTAGCTGAGCTTGATTGAGTTTGCCTGGTGCAATGGGAACCAATAGAATAGTCCCAAAAGTTTAGAACCCTGCCCATCTGGCTCTCCAGGCATGCTCAAACAAATATTTTTGGGGAAAAAAAATGTATTTGAAAGCAGTTTTGCTACGGTCCTGTGGTGTAGAAGGACTTTAAATGCTTATGGAGCAGTGAGCGGAAGGCTGGAGCCTCTAATGTAACAGTAGGCAGGGGAGAGAACAAACAACACCTGTTTTCCATTAGCACAGACATTCCTCCTTTATCTGCCTCCATTTTGTGTGTGCTCCAATGTAGGCCAGCTTTTAAAGCTTCAGTGAGTGAATTGTCTGTTCGTTCAGTAGTAACTATGCCTGGCTACATCCTATAGAAATATAACCCCAAGGCTATATGAGTTGTGAAACCTGATCCATTGTTTTTGTAGTGTGTACTTGGTCATTGTCTTTTTTTCCCCAGATCCCAGCTACTACAGACAGTTTGTGGTACAGCTCGGCTGAGGGTCAAGAGCTGGTCCATATTCTTCAGAGACTGAGTCATTCTGCCAGGTGTGTATTCAGACTCTCCAGTCTCCACTCTGATCTCTCTCTAGAACTCCAGCTTTGTCCTCAGGGCTCTGCTTTGATCCATTCATGTGGGAGGCCAAGGCAGGGTTGTGCGATGAAAGATTCCTTGAGCCCGTTGCGTCTCGAACTGGGGATAGTGGCCCATTGTTGGGCTGCTAGAGGCCTCCCTCTCTCCCTTCCTGAAATGGAAAAACAATCCCTTTGAAGTTGCCAAGCCAGGCTTATGAAGCAGAGCTTTGGACAATATTGGGGTTTGGGGCAAAGTGGCTGTGAAATTCCAAACTTTTCTCCATGTGTGACTGCTGGACTACGTCACCACCTCGCTCACCATGGCAACCAAGGGGAATTTATTTTCTTTTGATTCTTAAAAGGGGCAGTCAGCAGTTGCTACATACATTTGAATGCCTCATGAGCTTTGTTCTAACTGTTCTACCCCATCAGAACACTGGAAAAACACTAGCCTCAACATTGTTCATTGATGTCAACCCTTGCAGCAATAGCACTGAATTTGAGTGATTACATTTCTCCTGCCTCATCCGTCAGCTTTCTACTGAACTGGGGGGGGGGCTTCATTTCTACTGCTGATTGCCAGTGTGACAGTCAGGAGAGGACTGGAGGTGCATAGTTTGTCCAACTCTTGAAAGTTGACATAACATAGGACTCTACATTATTGGGCAAGTCAGTCGTCAACTACTACAAGTAGCCAAATTAAAAATGTGGCCTTTTGAAGATGGGCGAAATGAGAGCAGTGTTTGAAATTTAATTTAGGCTACAAGAAGTATGTCTATTTTTCAAAGCCTAGTTCAATGGAGTGCTCTGCTGATGGAATTAACAGGAATGAGTTTTAACTGGCTCCATGGAATGGTTTAGGGAGGAAAACAACAGGTTGGGGAGGAGAAGAGATCATCACATCTGTCCATTGTCCTCATCTCTTCCCAGGTCCCATGCTGATGTTGCTGTGGTTTCACTGGCAGCGGAGATCCTGACAGGGATTGGATTCTAGAATGTTGATTCATCAGCAACAATGGATTGGCTTCGGGAAGGACCATAATTCACAGTGATCAGCAACATAAACCGTGTCTCCATTATGGTGCCTTGCTCTATAGCTTTATAATAAAACTGGCATCCATTGTGGTTTTGCGTTCCATTCTAATATCACTTTACAATACTTTAGGTTTTTTTAAAGGATGTGCAAGTTTAGAGTACAAACAAAGGACACATTTGCCCCCCATGTAGCCTAACGACCTGAAAACGAGTCAGTTCCATAAACCACCAAGACAGCTGAAATTAACGTCCATTTTTATTGTTTAGCCATGTCATGACCATGTCTCCAATAAGCACAGCAGGCTACAATAATTAGGGATTCTTTTCACCTCCTTGAACAGCTATCAACTAAAAGACATTTAAAAAAAGAAACTGCTGCCCCCCCACAGACCCTTTGGAACAGTTGTGACACTACAAACAGTGCACACTTAAAGCAAGAAAATATTTGGACCATTTCCAATTCTTGGTTTTATACAAAAGCTACACAATGTTACACTTGATCAGAATACAATTCAACTGATTAGTGTTCTACACCATATCATTTTAATTGGAGCATTACCACTATAACTTAACACTACGAGAGACTTAAAATGGATACAAATGAGTGCAGAAAAGACAGGCGAGTATAATAACAAGCTATATCAGTACCATTACAGACTGAAGAATCAATACAAAATAAAATGTAAAAAAATACAGACCAGGGTTTTAAATTCCATCTTTAGATCCACTCTTCAGCGTCATTTTCTTTGAGTAACCCACTCCAGGAATTCCTTTAACGCAGTTTTAACTCCCACAAAAGACCAGAACAAAGTTTTACTTCCACTCCACGTGTTCCCATAGGAAACTCAGCTTTCAGTAGTGTGTCAGGCACTTTCTGAGATACTAGCCCACTTTCAAAAACCTCCCAGCAACTTCTCCAGCCAAATCACAATGCAGGTTCATTCAGATCAGACGATACACCTGGAGAAGCGGAGAGGAGAGGCACCAGCATTACTATGGGACCACAGAGCATGAAGAGAAGCTAGAAGAGCAGAGTTAGAAACTTCAGCCACAGTAGTAGAAGTCCCAGCATGCACCAGCCTGTCACCGCCAAACACAGCCGTGGTGCCTAGTCTTAACACAGCTCCTTACCTAAAAAGTAGTCTATTTACAGGTCAGTATCAAACCAAGCCAACTGATTGCTGTCGCCTGGGGGAAGCCCATCGATCAGGTCTTGGGCGTGGCCCAGGTCGGGCAGCCCGTCGACTGGGTATTCAGGGCCGGGGTGGTGGGCACCCATGTCATGGTCCATCATGGAGTCCATACCCATGGAGTCCTGCCCATATCCCCCAGAGTGGAAGGAGCGATAGCTAGGGTCTGCCAATGGAAGTGATGGAGGGAGGGAGCACACACACACTTGTTAGAGCTTATTAACACAAGCATCACACAGTAGTAGGATCAAAACAACCAATCATAATACCAATCCAGACAAAGCCACTACAAATCCAAACTACTTGGTCTCAAAGCTAAAGTGGACAGCTGTGCTGCTGACCAGTTGCAAGCTTTAGCTAGCTAGCACAGTGGGGCCGGGAGAGTTAGTGTCAGGGGGTTGCTGCTGGAGGAGCCCAGGTGCTGGCTGAGAGCTGGGCTGTTATGTGAGCAGCAGTTTGAGAGCTGCACACCAGGACAAGGCACCATGAGACAGTGCTTACCTTCCTGACGGTAGCCCAGGGCATCTCCCTGAGCGCCGATGTCCAGGCCCAGATCTCCTGTCTAGAGAGAGAAGGACCAAGAGAACACAACATCAGGAATGAGGGTCACGTCAGACAGTAATCACTAACAGCCCTGAGGTGTTCTGCCCAGAAGTTGTGTCATGGGCTATGAACACAAGACACTTCCTTAGTAAATACAGAATCCTGGCTCCAGATCCAAGCACATCTAATACTTTAATGTATGACACATCTCCCAGGCTGCTTCCCAATTGGCACCCTATTCCCTTTATAGTGCACGACTTTTGACCAGGGCCCATAAGCCGCGTGCCATTTGAGACGCAGCAGACAGAAGTGACTGAACAGCAGCACACCTCGTTCCAGGTCATAGGCTCCGTCCTGAACAGGGAGCTGGTGAGCTCCACAGACAGACGCTTCTTATAGTCCTGGGGCTTGTCTTCAGACATACGGAACAGGACAGCAGCAGCATAGGTGGCTGAGGAGAGAACAAACAGGGTTGAGTCATCTCACTTAACCATCTATAGAAATTAATGCACCAACGGCTAGCTAGACAGATCCTTCTGGACAGAGGCCTAAATTCCCATGACTGACAGACCTGCATAGCTTTAGAATGGCCACCATTTGCATTTATTTGTGGGCTTAACAATCATAAGAGTTCTGAGGCGCCAACAGAGCTGGTTGTGGACCGAGGCCTGTTAACTTACCCACGCCCTCATTTCTGGAGTGAAGCAGCTCTGTGAGGGGGGCGGTGGCGCCCTCAGCCTCAATGGCCTCCGCTGCCTCCTTGTCCTGGGCCAACTCACACAGAACTCCTGCAGCCACACGCTGAATGTTCTCAATTGGAGAATACAACAGCTGCAGCAACAAGAGAGGAAGGTACAGGAGTTGCAAAGATCAGATTACTTATATAAATTAAAAAAATAAGCTGTGTAGTTCAAATTGGAAAGAGAAAGATCCAAATTCTGTAGTTATGAGGAGCACTTAGAAGTCTTACCTGGACAAAGAGTGGAATGGTGTTGAGTCCTCTGATGACGATTCTGTTGTGGACATCTCTAGCCAAGATGTGCAGAGCTCCAGTACAGCCCTCCACGATCTCCTCCATACGAACTCCCTCCTGTGGTGCAGCACAACCGTTAGTTCAGAGACTACAGAGAGCATTGAGGAAACTGCGCTTATTGGGAGACAGATGCACTGTGTGGAGGTGTATGTTACGCTTGTGTGTCTTACCACAAACTGCTGCTGGGTGCCTCCCATGGAGGTGCGTCTCTGGGTGTCCTGGTGGGCTCTGACCAGCAGCTGCACCAGTCTGGGGATGGCCCCCTGCTCACGCAGAGGGGCATGGTTGGCTGGACACAGAGCCAGGTTACGGATTAGGCCCACAGTGGCCTGGAAGGAAGAGATCACATTTAAACCATTTCATTTAAATAAACAAGTACTCATTTCCAAGTCAGGGAACTCAGTCTACAAATGAAGGTTCTGCTACTAACTTGCACCAATGTGGAAACAAATGTTGATTGGCCCCATCCCATTTTCATAAAACAAACATTACCTTGATGAGGGGCCAGTGGGAGGGGGGATGCAGCAGCTTGACCACCACAGGCAGGCCGTAGTGAAGCCGCACAGCATTCTGGGCCATCTCAGCATCCTGGTGGCGGCTGGTGAGGTGACGCAGGGCGCAGATGGCCGGCTCAGTGATGTCCTCGCGGTCTCCGGCACGCAGCACGGTACGGACCAGCGCCTCAATCCCCCCAACCTGACACACCATCATCTTGTTCTTGTAGTTGTTGCAGGTGAGGTTGGACAGTATGCCGGCAGCACACGTCACCACGTTGATGTCATCAGAGCCCAGGAGCTGGACCAGGGTCCCCAGCAGACCTTCCATACCCTCCTGTTAGGAGGAAAGGAATACACCGGCATGTCTCATCCAGACCAACACAGCTAACCACCAGACAGCCTTACACTGATCGCTTCTTCTCAGAGAGATGCTTACACTAATTCCTCTTCTTCAGGTGGGTTTAACGCTTTACTCTAATGAGCCTTTAGTAATTCAGCTGAACTGTAAGGGTACGATGGGCTGGGCTGTAGATGAAGTGGGCTCTGACTAGCCACAGCTCCAACACAGAAAGGCAGGAAGGACTACTTTTACCTGCATCACATCTACTTCAGCTAAGGTCGTCTTCTCCATGGAAAAAGGCAGGGAGACAGAAAGAGAGCTCTTATGTAGAAAGAATTCAGGTAGGAAAGGTGTAGGAAAGAGGAACAGAGGTGTGCTAGTGGGGGACGGCTCCTCACCTGTTTGGTGGCAGCGTCTGACAGGTTCCTGAGGGTCCACAGGCAGTTCTGGACTAGTCTCTGACTGGGGTCTGTGAGGTGAAGCCCAAGAGCCTGCATACCACCTGGAGAAACACACAGCCTTTAGCCCAGCTCACTGTGAGTATCAGTGGAGAGACAACTGAACTAAAGTGAGCAAGAACACACTTTGCAATATGCATTTTTATTTCGATATATCAATAAGGTCCATAAATAAAAGGTAGTACGTACCAGCCTCTACGATTGCAGGCTTGTTGCTGGAGCAGACAGAGAGCACTTTGAGAACTCTACTGGTAGTCCACAACAGCTTTTCATATGTGTATGTCCTCATGATGTTGACCAGGGCCTGGGGCCCACCGCTGGCCAGGATGATAAGCTGGGGATGGGTAGCATCAAAGACGTTTAAAATACACCAAGATGGATCACAATTAATGCCCGAATTAAGGGACAGAGGGAAGCATCAAAGATGTCTAAAACCAAGAGATCAGTAAATTAATCTGATTTTCATTTCAATTCCTTACCTTGCTTTCTTGGTTGCCGTAGGCAAGAATCTGAAGGCAATCTGTTGTGATGGCGAGGAATTTGACGTTTGTCTTGTTGAGCAGGGCCACCATTTTCTGCAGGCCCCCGGCCAGACGCACGGCCATCTTGGCACCCTCCTGGTGGAGCAGCAGGTTGTGTAGGGTGGTGATGGCGTAGAACAGCACTGAGTCCACTGGGGACCTGAGGAGACAGTTTTAGGTTGGAAGGTACCAGAGGCTAACTGAACACACAGGAAGGTAACTACATGGCAGAGAAACTAGCTAACTGTACCCCCCATGTTTGAGGGGGCAACAGTTAGAGCAGCATTTCCTCCCCAACTCAATAGGGTGCACATTTTGGTTTTTGCCTTAATGACAGCTGATAAAATAATCAAAGCTTGACGAGTTGGTTATCTGACTCGGCTGTGAAGCGCTAGAGCAACAAAAAAAAGGGGGTGGCAGTTTGGGAAATACTGAGTTAGAGCAAGACGCTGCACACAACCTCTAATCTTGACCACATAATGAACAGTTAGTGAGATGCAGGGGGACTTGTAGATCAGTGATTCTGTGCAGTCCATCTTAAAACAACTTCCTTAGAAACTCAAGAGACCGGTCAGGGTACAGTCCAGGGGCTGACCGACATACCCAAGCATTTTGACAAGGGCGGGGATGCCCCCGGACTTGAAGATGGCCAGCAGACCCTCTCTGTGGTGGGACAAATTGTGCAGGGTGCCGGCGGTGCAGCGGGCTGTCTCCACATCGTTGGTGTTCTGCATGGTGCGCACGATTGCCGACACCATCTGGGGGGAGCGCATGATGGCGTGGCGGCTAGCCTCCTTCTTGGACAACTGGTGCACCATCACTGCAGCCTTGTTCACCACCACCTGGAGGAATGAAGACAGGGGAAGAGGTCAGGACAGAACTCTATACAACCTAACACCATTAAGTCAGGTGCATTTCTTAGTTGGTTGGGGACCAAAGCGGGCCAGTTGTGGTTAGTTGTACGCACCTGGTCCTCATCGTTGAGTAGTTTGGTCAGCTCAGGGATGGCACGCGTGGCCAGCTCGGCGTCATCCTGATAGTTGATGAGGTTCACCACGGCATGCTTCAGCATCTGAGAGGGCTCAGCGAGCCGCTGCACGTTGGTGGGGTGGGCCCCATCAAACTGGGTGGAGGGGAGCTGCATGCCCTCGTCCAGGGTCTCTGGAAACATGGCCGCACGCACCCTCTGGGCTCTGGTCATGGCATACTGCCCGTCAATGTCTGGAGGAGAGGTTAGGTCAGAGCCACTTCTCTAAGATGGTGGCCAGATTCCTCTAAAGGAGCCAAAGCTGAGGTTTGTCAGTAGAATAAAGTACTAACTATTATCCATTAACTTCATACCATATGACATGTTCAAAATCCCAGTCAAGCATGCCCATGGTATTGTAGTGTATTTTTTTTACCTGACACTTGGTCTTGTGTGAAGGACTGAGAGAAGCCCTGCTCCCACTCGTACAGCACCTGGTTATCCACATCCTCCTCCTCTGGGTTGCCCTTCCCACTCAGGGAGGGGGCGGTGGTGGTAGCCCCTGAGTGGATACCAGAGTCCAGGTACGACTGCTGCTGCCAGTGGCTCACTGCAGCCTTCCGGTCAGGCTCCATGGCCATGTCCAGCTCCATCAGATCAGCTAGACATTAGAAAACAACCAGCGTTAGGTTACTTGGAGGCAGTTCAACCAGAGGGGAAGACCGTTGAATTAAATCAGTGGTAGCAATGTTTAAGTTATTCTAAAAAGCTGAATACTTACACTGGGAAGCCATGTTACTTTCAAAACCCACAGCCTGCACAGCTTCCAGATCTGAAAGTAACAGAACAGCAAAGTTCATTCATAGCCGTTTCCACCTCATGCCAAAACAAATAGCACAAAGCAACCTTTTCATTGGACCAGCTAAATTCCAGCAGAGGGAAAAAAACAGAATCAGGGCTGCATTACCTAGACATCAAATGAACTGCTAACTTGGTGGCTAAATGTATGAAGCATTAACTTGGCAGCTAAACTAATGGAGGCCAAATAAAAACAGTGGGGAATGGGGGGGTTGGGACTTCAAAGACAACAACAAAAAAAAATGACAGTCTTCATTTGAGGATGTGCTACCAATCTGTTAAGTACAGTCCCTTGGAGTAATAAACAAGAATACCAAAGAGAGTTCTGGTAGACCCTATATTCTGGGCTCTAGAAGAGGAAATCAAAGAGAGTTCTGGTAGACCCTATATTCTGGGCTCTAGAAGAGGAAATCAAAGAGAGTTCTGGTAGACCCTATATTCTGGGCTCTAGAAGAGGAAATCAAAGAGAGTTCTGGTAGACCCTATATTCTGGGCTCTAGAAGAGGAAATCAAGCTTTATTTATACACCACATTTCAGACACTCAAAATAAAAGCTGAAATATTTACTACAAACAAATGTTTAAATAAGACAAACTGAACTAAAAAGCACTGTAGGGAATATGGCGCTATCAAAATCATTTAGCTTCACAAGTGACAGTGATGTAAAAACAAATCTTTGAACGTAAAATGATCCCTCAGACAGGTCCAATGCAAAACACTAGGGCCATGAGGATACCAGTATCACAATACAAGTATCATGGCAAGGAAACTAAATATGAAGCGGATTTAATATTTAGGAAAACAGCCTTAATGTTGGAACAAACGTCACCCAAAGTCAAAATGTATTTACCAAGCTATAGCACACAATATTTTACATACTTTTAAGGACTGAAACTTGTGCTTTGTTATTTGAAATTAACATTTTTATTTTGCGACACTGGTATCCTCCCAGCCCAACAAAACACCTTGCTGCAGCATTAGCAGAGATACCATCACAACTGTGTTTTAGTTTATACAAGAATGTAATGAAATCCATTCAAGTTGGTCATTTCTACTACAGTACCCCCCCACACACAAACAAAAATAAAATAAAAGGATCACTAGACCCTCTGGTGGGCAAGTGAAAACCCACATGCAGAGCAGTAGCTACACTGACAGAGTCAGATGGGAAAACAGCTTTGCTCACTACCCAATTTGGGTCATTATCAGAACCCAGCAGCAGACAATGAGTAAGTTTAATAAACTGCAGCAAACCAATCAATATCCAAAACCATCCCTGGCAATTGCTTCAATTTAAACTTTAAAGAGCAGTATGAATCACAGATTAGGAGGCTGCACTTTAAGGGGCTATGATGTGATACTTGTCCTCATACCCATGTTTAATAGTCACTCACAGTTTCTATGGAGATTATTCAGCACATCTGCTTGCAATGCATGCACTAAGAGGCTAGTAGTCAAAACAGCAGACATCTGTGGTGGAGGGAGTCTGACTGAAAACACTACCATATTGCCCTGGGCTAAAGACACTGGGACCTAATAGGCTGTTTCAAGGGACATGGATTCCTAGAGCACCAGAAGAGCGATAGTTTGAGGAACATAGATGAATTTGCAAAGGTTGCCTATCTAGGATACAACCAAGCCTACCAACATAATGGTAAACATATGGAAAGCAATTGAGAAATGTAGAGATCATAAGCAAAACAAATGAACATTTCCAAGCTGTATAATCTTGAGTTCGCTACCCATATGTCTGTATAAAAAGACAACCGCCAAGTTAAATGGAGGTTAAACGTAGCAACATGTGAACGTGGCTGTATTGTGAGCTGAATTTGAGACCACAATCTCTCCCCCTCAGCAATGTACACGGTCAGCAGTCACAACTACTAATTCCTGGTCCACAGTTTGGCCTACTGTGCATACTACCATGGCCAAATTATTTTAGAGCCTTTAGCCATTCAATTGCAGTTAAGATTGTAACTAACTACCCATCAATAAAGATGATTTTAAAGAAAATAAATGACAATGTCAAACAAGAACATTATCTCAGCAAACAAGTCTTGTTTACTGTATTTGGCTACTACTCGTCATTGACTGTGGTAAAAATCCAAGCAAATAGACTGGAACTCTTGCAACGAATTTAACTGTTTCCCTGACTTGACTTGAGACTTGGTTTCTTATTTACTGCACTAGACATGAAACCAATCATGAATCATACCCTTGCTTTCTGCAACTTTTACAGCATCCGTTTACTGTAAAAGTTTAAGAAATGTACGGCACCAAATTCTAAAACCTCAATTTCATTCTCAGAAACAATTAATTCAGAGGTGTGTCATACCTTGTTCAAGACCGAAGTTTCGATAACTTACTGTGATTTAACAAGCCACCAAACCCTCCGGGAAAGTATGCAAATGTTACTGGGTAGATGAATCACGGCAATATCCGTGGCAACGTTATTGTATCGTCAATATTTTGTATGCTAACAAACAAGATAACATTTACATTTAAGTCATTTACAATGTCCAAGGCAAAGACATTATGCACGTTTCTTCCAAATATCAAGATGATCCCGATTAAACAACGTTGGGTTCTGTAAGGGTTATTTCCGGAGTAGTTCCGCTGTGTTTCACTAGAAATTGGTGGCAAGAGCAGAAAAATGTTCCACCAGCGAGCTAGCTCCCCACCCCCACATACATCAAGTCCACTTCAGTCTACCCGAATTTCCGATGAGCAACAACGACTCAAATTTCAGTCAAGCTCCTCCTCAACTTCCTCTCAAATCACAACGGCTAAGGAATTTGTCGGTCTTTGTTTAACTTGACGTCCAGTAAAACAGTTTTACCCAGTTGCTAAAACAAAACTTGATTTAGTGACAGCTATCACGTTTGACGAAATTAAACAATATTAGTTGACTTTGACAATGTTAGCTAACAAATCCACTTAGTTACAATGGGCATCTTACATTGAAATGATGTTACATTATTTACAATCAAATCAGTTGAATTTAAAGTTACTGTTGGACGTGGGACAGTGTTTGCTCTATTGCCATCCATTTCGACGTAGCTAGTGACACTAGCAAAAATGGAACCTCTTACTATTATCTAGCTAGCCAGCCAACGTTAGCTGCTTGATTGAAAAATTCTCTCCATCATTAGTCTTAACTAGCTTGCTAACGTTACTTAAATGTCTCCCAGTTCAAGCCAATTGAAAAGTAATAGGGCAAAACGTTCCAGTCAGCTGTATCAATAGTTGCTAACTAGACAGTTGTTTCTCACGACCACTAACGTGAGTCAAAGCGCCGGAATGTTGACCTAGCTAGCAAATCACCTCGTTTTCGGCAGCTAGCAAACGCTAGCTAGCGGGGAGTGTCCGGGCCATGGCGCAGCCTGCTACCACCATGGCCAGCTGGCTAAAAATGAATTCAATTCGTTTCTGATAAAACTGTACTTGTGAATTCCAATCAATTCTGTACGACTCCAGTTGTGATCACGACGCGCTGATATTCAGATAGCTTGCCACCGCATTTGGACTGCGGGAAACATTTACCTACAAACTAGCTAACTTAGCTAGCTACCAACCAAATACAACGCAATACATTCGATGTCAAACCCAAATAAAATATATATTTTTAAAAAATACGAAGATGCCTACCCTTGTCAAAAGCCACAAATCGGTCTCCTCGCGTTTTGGTGGATAAAACCAACGCCTCGTGGGGAGAAAAAAATATAAAAAAATACGTTAAAATTACAATCACAAGCGAGTCCTTCGACTAGCCCCTCAGCAGTCAAGGAACAACTTGGTTACTGCTGTTGAATCATTGGGTTTAAGATGGCGTCGCACTGTAATAGACCGAATTACAATTATGTGGCAACTCTATCCTTCCGCATGTAGGAATAAAATAGATACCATATCATGGTCTTTATCAAATTATCAAAGTGAAGTCCGTTATATATATATGTATATTAGAAACAATCTTAAAACAACTTCATACAACTATAATGTATTGTATTTCATAAAAGGAAAGAACAAATCCTGATCATAAAATCGGCGTATGAATCCAGATGGTATGAAGTTCCGGCAGTGTACCTTTTCCATAAATTAGGATGAAGATCAGGAATGCATCTATGGATTGGACTGAAAAAATCTTCAATGGATATAACATAATTATCAAAAAATTGCAGTACTTCGGTTCGGAATCCTAAAACGGACAGCTTATTGTTTCAACTGAATTTACTAAAGATACATTCACAATGGTATACTGAAAACGTTCTCAGAGGAATTTAGTTCTACTGCATGTCTGAAAATAGCTTATCTCTAGCCTAGGCACTGCTCAGAATATACTAAGGGTATTTGGAATGTAGTGTGTGTAGGAACTGTTTATTTTTTTTTCAAAACGATTCAGCTGATTCCATATAATGTTGCGACAGTCATGACTCAAGATTCATGATGGTTTTATGATCACCTTGATTTATTTTCTATATTTTCCACAACATTGTGTCATGTTTATCTAGTGCTGAATACTTCATCATACAAATCAATTTGTATTGGTCACATACACATGGTTAGCAGATCATGCAAGTGTAGCGAAATGCTTGTGCTTCTAGTTCCGACAGTGCAGTAATATCTAACAACTACCTAATACACACACATCTAAAGGGGTGAATGAGAATGTCTACATATAAATATATATGGATGAGCGATGGCTGAGTGGCATAGTCAAGGTGCTATAGATGGTATAAAATACAGTATATACATATTATATGAGTAATGTAAGATACGTAAACATGGTTAAAGTGGCATTATTTAATGTGGCATTGTTTAAAGTGACTATTGATCCATTTATTAAAGTGGCCAGTGATTGGGTCTCAATGTCGGCAGCAGCCTCTCTGAGTTAGGGATTGCTGTTTAGCAGTCTGATGGCCTTGAGATAGATTTAGTATACCTGAATATCCATTTGTGAATAACATCCTAGAAGATTAATATTCCCCACAAGGAAGCTGCAATCAGAAAGAAATGTGGCAGTGCAATAAATACTGAACAAAAATATCAACACAACCATTTAAAATATTTTACTGAAGCTGCAATCAGAATTTTTTTTGTTACAGTTTATAAAAGGAAATCAGTCAATTAAAATAAACAAATGACACCCTAATCTATGTACTTCACATGACTGGGCAGGGGCACAGCCATGGGTGGGCCTGGGAGGGCATAGGTGGCCTTTTATTTTCCCCAGCACAAGGTGCACCTGTGTCATGATCATGCCATTAAATCAGCTTCTTGATATGTCACACCTGTCAGGTAGATGGATTATTTTGGCAAACGAGAAATGCTCACTAACAGGGATGAGAACAAATTTGTGCACAACGTTTGAGACAAATATGTTTTTTGTGTGTAGGGAACATTTCTGGGATCTTTTATTTCAGCTCATGAAAAATGGGTTTAATCATGGATGTTTTACAGGGTTGGTGTCAATTCCATTTCAATGCAATCAATTCTAGTCTAATGTAAAAAATAAAATAAAAATAGACTCATGTCTGAAATGATTTTTTTTAAATGGACAATAAAATAAATAAATGAGATTCACACAAGGAATGAGTTGTTAATGAGTTGTTAATGAGTTGTTAATTGCATGAGGATCTAAAAGTATGTACAGTAACAACTATACCCAACAAGGCACTGCAGTAGACGTTCTTACCAAAACGTTCATGGTCAGGAGGATTCCTGTCCAAAAATAAAGCAGGGTCTCAGTTGACTGGGAGCAAAGGTTTGCCAGATGTGACCCCAAATGTTATGCCTTTGTCAGTACTTTATTAAGTGTAGTACTCACCTGACCAAAAAAACTCTCTCTTATAGATAACCTTCAGGTGACATTATTATGTGGACACAGAGATTCGTTTCACATCTTTATTTACAATATTGTTTTTAAGGGAATTGTATTGGTGGGAATATATAATGGACACTAGGCCTTGATGTGACATGCCAACGATCGTTTATACAAAAATATTACTAGAATTACATCAGTGATAAATTACATTTGTTCCCAAAAAAATCCTGTAGATTTGTTTTGACCTCAATATGTTCTGATGAACAGTCAGGGTGTAAACATTAAGACATTATATGCAGTACCCAAGTCAATATTCAAGGTCTGAATGGATAACAGTACAGTATTGTAAATGTAGATTCCAAGGCAAAACAATTATATTGAAGGCCCAATGCAGCCATTTTTAAATCAATATCAAATAATTTCTGGGTAACAATTTAAGTACCTTATTGTAATAGATTTCCATTCAAATGGACCAAAACAGCTTTTAGCAAAAAACAATTTCTCAAGCAAGAAATTTGCTAGGACTGTCTGGGAGTGGTCTGAGTGGGGAAGGGAAACCTGAAAACTAGATGTTATTGGCAGAGGTTTGGAACTCTCTTTGTTATAGAGCGTCTGCTCTGCGTGGTTGGCTTAAATTTAAATGTAAATGTTATTGGTCTATTAACTCATTTACCGCCTGGTGACATCACTGGGCCTTAAAGAAAATAATTACATTTAATTTAGAAATAAAACAATTCAAAATACTGTTACTGTGAAACCCACTGATAAATCATAAATAGACAAAGTGCATATAGTATATTTAAATTACTATGATAATAAGTGCATAACACACAGATTTTCAGATCCACAATAGGAATCTTCAGAAATGTACATATTTCTGAAAACAGTAGCTCTTCGAGAGAGAACAAAAAGAAGGTGCATACTATGATTATTGATCAAATGATCCAATGACAAAAGAGGCAATGTCAAGCCGTCAATTGGTTCTATATGTTTTGTGGGAATTACTTTGACAAAACACTCATAATGGAGGATAGAATTTCAGAGAAATACCACTGACACTAAACTAGTCTGATTTGAATTGTTTGTGTTGAAAACTAAGGCAATGATGTGGGAAAATATTCAGAGTGTAATCTGTGTAATAAAACATATACAGGAACATAATAATACTTGTTGGGCAAGATTCAATCATGACCACGTTGCATATTGTGAGAAACGTGCACTATGGGAAAAAATATAACTATTGTTCCTGCACCCTTTCATTTTGTTAAAATGATCTATATTTGTATTACCAGATTATCAGGAGTACTTGAAATGTGCTTTTCAATACTACATGAATACTAAGATATTTCATTTGAATCCCTTCCCTCAATAGTTAGATTGTCATTACAGTACATTGGTATAAATCACGCACGCACGCACGCGCACACACACACACACACACACACACACACACACACACACACACACACACACACACACACACACACACACACACACCAGTGCAGATTCATCAGGCCTTTTGCGTGGTTGGGAATCACTACGCCTCATTTTAAGCACACATTCTCCCCGCTGAAGGAAAGAGTCTATGAACCAAAAAATAAACATAGAGACAAGGATTACATGTGCAAAGCCTATTCCCTATTCTCTCCCAATGGGTTCACGTGTACTGGGGAAGTCACAGGTCTCAGTCACTGCCAGGAGGGCTTACGAAAGGCTGGGGTTACTCATGGAGCTCTGTTGTGATTGGTTACATTAGGCTGTGTGTGAGTGTCTGTGAGAAAGTGAGAGAGAGAGGAACAGCACCCGGATGCAAGAGAAAGAACTTGGTCCCTTGGGAAGCTGCTAGAATTGACGCTATATGCTGAGGGGAGGGTCTCTTTTCTTCCACTGTGAAAGGAGGGGGCACTTTAAACCCACTTGTATGCACATAGGATTGTGTCTCCTGACCTCTACTCAGCCAAAGGGCCTGATCCTACATCCTTGCAGAGACAATAGTAGTAGGTGCAAGGCAAGGTGAGCCAGCAGGGTCCTGGGTTCCTCTGTAACATGTAGACATTAGGGGGATACAATACATTTCTACCTCAAATTAAAAATCAAATTACATTTTGTTTGTCCCATTTGCCGAATACAACAGGTGTAGGTAGACCTTACAGTGAATTTCTTACTTACAAGCCCTTAACCAACAATGCCGTTTTAAGAAAAATAAGTGTTAAGAAAGTATTTACTAAAATAAACTGAAGTAAAAAATAAAGAAATGCCTGTCCTTACTCCTATAATGTTGAAATAAGTGTTCACATTCAACAAATAGAGCAAATTTCATTACAATCCACCAGGGCCCTGGGTCCCTCTGTTCACAGTGGTAATAGACAGACATAGGGAGGGCCCTGGGTCCCTCTGTTCACAGTGGTAATAGACAGACATAGGGAGGGCCCTGGGTCCCTCTGTTCACAGTGGTAATAGACAGACATAGGGAGGGCCCTGGGTCCCTCTGTTCACAGTGGTAATAGACAGACATAGGGAGGGCCCTGGGTCCCTCTGTTCACAGTGGTAATAGACAGACATAGGGAGGGCCCTGGGTCCCTCTGTTCACAGTGGTAATAGACAGACATAGGGAGGGCCCTGGGTCCCTCTGTTCACAGTGGTAATAGACAGACATAGGGAGGGCCCTGGGTCCCTCTGTTCACAGTGGTAATAGACAGACATAGAGAGGGCCCTGGGTCCCTCTGTTCACAGTGGTAATAGACAGACATAGGGAGGGCCCTGGGTCCCTCTGTTCACAGTGGTAATAGACAGACATAGTTCACAGTGGTAGGGGAGGGCCCTGGGTCCCTCTGTTCACAGTGGTAATAGACAGACATAGGGAGGGCCCTGGGTCCCTCTGTTCACAGTGGTAATAGACAGACATAGGGAGGGCCCTGGGTCCCTCTGTTCACAGTGGTAATAGACAGACATAGGGAGGGCCCTGGGTCCCTCTGTTCACAGTGGTAATAGACAGACATAGGGAGGGCCCTGGGTCCCTCTGTTCACAGTGGTAATAGACAGACATAGGGAGGGCCCTGGGTCCCTCTGTTCACAGTGGTAATAGACAGACATAGGGAGGGCCCTGGGTCCCTCTGTTCACAGTGGTAATAGACAGACATAGGGAGGGCCCTGGGTCCCTCTGTTCACAGTGGTAATAGACAGACATAGGGAGGGCCCTGGGTCCCTCTGTTCACAGTGGTAATAGACAGACATAGGGAGGGCCCTGGGTCCCTCTGTTCACAGTGGTAATAGACAGACATAGGGAGGGCCCTGGGTCCCTCTGTTCACAGTGGTAATAGACAGACATAGGGAGGGCCCTGGGTCCCTCTGTTCACAGTGGTAATAGACAGACATAGGGAGGGCCCTGGGTCCCTCTGTTCACAGTGGTAATAGACAGACATAGGGAGGGCCCTGGGTCCCTCTGTTCACAGTGGTAATAGACAGACATAGGGAGGGCCCTGGGTCCCTCTGTTCACAGTGGTAATAGACAGACATAGGGAGGGCCCTGGGTCCCTCTGTTCACAGTGGTAATAGACAGACATAGGGAGGGCCCTGGCAGTAACTATTGTACACTTCTGTTTGTCCTGTTGCGGGGTTGAAATATAAGGGGATTCTATCTCCTAGTTGAGAACAATGGGTCAAGCACAACAAATACAGCATCTAACATTACAACCCATTAACGTCTTCGTTGTACTGCACTGGCGTCCTACAATTCCAATTCCAATTCCATCCAAAACATGGATGACAATAAAACAAAATAAATACTGCTAGCAATGGGTAGTTACTGTTTATCATAGTATGAAGTTCCAATGTGTGAAATAATTCAATGTATACATCTTTAATAGAGGTGAGAGTCAGTGGAAAGGGCATTGGATAAACTTGCCAGGAACCCCTCAGTGACATCTACAAAAAAAGAGTGAGAAAGAAGGGGGAACAAATAGCCTTTGACTTAACACACTGAATGACTAGCATAGCCCCCTACCCTCCAGTCACAGCTATGCAGCTCTCCTATATAAACCTATGCAGCTCTCCTATATAAACCTAAGCAGCTCTCCTATATAAACCTATGCAGCTCTCCTATATAAACCTATGCAGCTCTCCTATATAAACCTAAGCAGCTCTCCTATATAAACCTAAGCAGCTCTCCTATATAAACCTATGCAGCTCTCCTATATAAACCTATGCAGCTCTCCTATATAAACCTAAGCAGCTCTCCTATATAAACCTAAGCAGCTCTCCTATATAAACCTATGCAGCTCTCCTATATAAACCTAAGCAGCTTCTAGTTTGGTGCCAACGTCTATCAAACTGCACAACTCTTCAACTATTTATTTATTTATATTGTAAATATGCATATGTATATATATCTGCTATGTTGTTATAAACCTCTTTCATGTAACAATCCTTTATACTGGACATGTTTTGTGTTCTATGTGGTTATGTTGTCTTTCATGTAACAATCCTTTATACTGGACATGTTTTGTGTTCTTATGGTTATGTTGTTATGTCTTTCATGTAACAATCCTTTATACTGGACATGTTTTGTGTTCTATATGGTTATGTTATTATGTCTTTCATGTAACAATCCTTTATACTGGACATGTTTTGTGTTCTATGTTGTTATGTTGTTATGTCTTTCATGTAACAATCCTTTATACTGGACATGTTTTGTGTTCTATGTGGTTATGTTATTATGTCTTTCATGTAACAATCCTTTATACTGGACATGTTTTGTGTTCTATATGGTTATGTTGTTATGTCTTTCATGTAACAATCCTTTATACTGGACATGTTTTGTGTTCTATGTGGTTATGTTATTATGTCTTTCATGTAACAATCCTTTATACTGGACATGTTTTGTGTTCTATGTTAACCTATGTTGTTATGTATTCATGTAACAATCCTTTATACCTGGACATGTTTTGTGTTCTATGCAGGTTATGTTGTTATGTATTTCATGTAACAATCCTTTATAAACTGGACATGTTTTGTGTTCTATATGGTTATGTTAAACCTAAGCAGCTCTCCTATATGTCTCCTTCAAACCTATGTAGCTCTCTATATAAACCTAATCCTTTATACTGGACATGTTTTGTGTTCTATGTGGTTATGTTGTTATGTATTTCATGTAACAATCCTTTATACTGGAAACATGTTTTGTGTTCTATGTGGTTATGTTGTTATGTAAACCTATGCAGCTCTCCTATATAAACCTATGCAGCTCTCCTTTAAATGTAACAATCCTTTATACTGGATATAATGTTTTGTGTTCTATATAAACCTATGTTGTTATGTCTCCCATATAAACCTATGCAGCTCATGTAACAATCCTTTATACTGGACATGTTTTGTGTTCTATATGGTTATGTTGTTATGTCTTTCATGTAACAATCCTTTATACTGGACATGTTTTGTGTTCTATGTGGTTATGTTGTTATGTCTTTCATGTAACAATCCTTTATACTGGACATGTTTTGTGTTCTATATGGTTATGTTGTTATGTATTTCATGTAACAATCCTTTATACTGGACATGTTTTGTGTTCTATGTGGTTATGTTGTTATGTCTTTCATGTAACAATCCTTTATACTGGACATGTTTTGTGTTCTATGTGGTTATGTTGTTATGTATTTCATGTAACAATCCTT
The DNA here is from genome assembly GCF_023373465.1 of Oncorhynchus keta. Lineage (NCBI taxonomy): Eukaryota > Metazoa > Chordata > Actinopteri > Salmoniformes > Salmonidae > Oncorhynchus > Oncorhynchus keta. Next base: position 17,356 of record NW_026285673.1, on the reverse strand, counting down.
TATACTGGACATGTTTTGTGTTCTATGTGGTTATGTTGTTATGTCTTTCATGTAACAATCCTTTATACTGGACATGTTTTGTGTTCTATGTGGTTATGTTTTAACAATCCTTTATACTGGACATGTTTTGTGTTCTATGTGGTTATGTTGTTATGTCTTTCATGTAACAATCCTTTATACTGGACATGTTTTGTGTTCTATGTGGTTATGTTGTTATGTCTTTCATGTAACAATCCTTTATACTGGACATGTTTTGTGTTCTATGTGGTTATGTTGTTATGTCTTTCATGTAACAATCCTTTATACTGGACATGTTTTGTGTTCTATGTGGTTATGTTGTTATGTCTTTCATGTAACAATCCTTTATACTGGACATGTTTTGTGTTCTATGTTGTTATGTTGTTATGTCTTTCATGTAACAATCCTTTATACTGGACATGTTTTGTGTTCTATGTTATTATGTCTTTCATGTAACAATCCTTTATACTGGACATGTTTTGTGTTCTATGTGGTTATGTTGTTATGTCTTTCATGTAACAATCCTTTATACTGGACATGTTTTGTGTTCTATGTGGTTATGTTATTATGTCTTTCATGTAACAATCCTTTATACTGGACATGTTTTGTGTTCTATGTGGTTATGTTGTTATGTCTTTCATGTAACAATCCTTTATACTGGACATGTTTTGTGTTCTATGTGGTTATGTTGTTATGTCTTTCATGTAACAATCCTTTATACTGGACATGTTTTGTGTTCTATGTGGTTATGTTGTTATGTCTTTCATGTAACAATCCTTTATACTGGACATGTTTTGTGTTCTATGTGGTTATGTTGTTATGTCTTTCATGTAACAATCCTTTATACTGGACATGTTTTGTGTTCTATGTGGTTATGTTGTTATGTCTTTCATGTAACAATCCTTTATACTGGACATGTTTTGTGTTCTATGTGGTTATGTTGTTATGTCTTTCATGTAACAATCCTTTATACTGGACATGTTTTGTGTTCTATGTGGTTATGTTGTTATGTCTTTCATGTAACAATCCTTTATACTGGACATGTTTTGTGTTCTATGTGGTTATGTTGTTATGTCTTTCATGTAACAATCCTTTATACTGGACATGTTTTGTGTTCTATGTGGTTATGTTGTTATGTCTTTCATGTAACAATCCTTTATACTGGACATGTTTTGTGTTCTATGTCTTTCATGTTATGTTATTATGTCTTTCATGTAACAATCCTTTATACTGGACATGTTTTGTGTTCTATATGGTTATGTTGTTATGTCTTTCATGTAACAATCCTTTATACTGGACATGTTTTGTGTTCTATGTGGTTATGTTGTTATGTCTTTCATGTAACAATCCTTTATACTGGACATGTTTTGTGTTCTATATGGTTATGTTGTTATGTCTTTCATGTAACAATCCTTTATACTGGACATGTTTTGTGTTCTATGTGGTTATGTTGTTATGTCTTTCATGTAACAATCCTTTATACTGGACATGTTTTGTGTTCTATGTGGTTATGTTGTTATGTCTTTCATGTAACAATCCTTTATACTGGACATGTTTTGTGTTCTATGTGGTTATGTTGTTATGTCTTTCATGTAACAATCCTTTATACTGGACATGTTTTGTGTTCTATGTGGTTATGTTGTTATGTCTTTCATGTAACAATCCTTTATACTGGACATGTTTTGTGTTCTATGTGGTTATGTTGTTATGTCTTTCATGTAACAATCCTTTATACTGGACATGTTTTGTGTTCTATGTGGTTATGTTGTTATGTCTTTCATGTAACAATCCTTTATACTGGACATGTTTTGTGTTCTATGTGGTTATGTTGTTATGTCTTTCATGTAACAATCCTTTATACTGGACATGTTTTGTGTTCTATGTGGTTATGTTGTTATGTCTTTCATGTAACAATCCTTTATACTGGACATGTTTTGTGTTCTATGTGGTTATGTTGTTATGTCTTTCATGTAACAATCCTTTATACTGGACATGTTTTGTGTTCTATGTGGTTATGTTGTTATGTCTTTCATGTAACAATCCTTTATACTGGACATGTTTTGTGTTCTATGTGGTTATGTTGTTATGTCTTTCATGTAACAATCCTTTATACTGGACATGTTTTGTGTTCTATATGGTTATGTTGTTATGTCTTTCATGTAACAATCCTTTATACTGGACATGTTTTGTGTTCTATATGGTTATGTTGTTATGTCTTTCATGTAACAATCCTTTATACTGGACATGTTTTGTGTTCTATATGGTTATGTTGTTATGTCTTTCATGTAACAATCCTTTATACTGGACATGTTTTGTGTTCTATATGGTTATGTTATTATGTCTTTCATGTAACAATCCTTTATACTGTTTTTGTTATGTCTTTCATGTAACAATCCTTTATACTGGACATGTTTTGTGTTCTATGTGGTTATGTTGTTATGTCTTTCATGTAACAATCCTTTATACTGGACATGTTTTGTGTTCTATGTGGTTATGTTGTTATGTCTTTCATGTAACAATCCTTTATACTGGACATGTTTTGTGTTCTATGTGGTTATGTTGTTATGTCTTTCATGTAACAATCCTTTATACTGGACATGTTTTGTGTTCTATATGGTTATGTTGTTATGTCTTTCATGTAACAATCCTTTATACTGGACATGTTTTGTGTTCTATGTGGTTATGTTGTTATGTCTTTCATGTAACAATCCTTTATACTGGACATGTTTTGTGTTCTATGTGGTTATGTTGTTATGTCTTTCATGTAACAATCCTTTATACTGGACATGTTTTGTGTTCTATGTGGTTATGTTGTTATGTCTTTCATGTAACAATCCTTTATACTGGACATGTTTTGTGTTCTATGTGGTTATGTTGTTATGTCTTTCATGTAACAATCCTTTATACTGGACATGTTTTGTGTTCTATGTGGTTATGTTGTTATGTCTTTCATGTAACAATCCTTTATACTGGACATGTTTTGTGTTCTATGTGGTTATGTTGTTATGTCTTTCATGTAACAATCCTTTATACTGGACATGTTTTGTGTTCTATGTGGTTATGTTGTTATGTCTTTCATGTAACAATCCTTTATACTGGACATGTTTTGTGTTCTATGTGGTTATGTTGTTATGTCTTTCATGTAACAATCCTTTATACTGGACATGTTTTGTGTTCTATGTGGTTATGTTGTTATGTCTTTCATGTAACAATCCTTTATACTGGACATGTTTTGTGTTCTATATGGTTATGTTGTTATGTCTTTCATGTAACAATCCTTTATACTGGACATGTTTTGTGTTCTATGTGGTTATGTTGTTATGTCTTTCATGTAACAATCCTTTATACTGGACATGTTTTGTGTTCTATGTGGTTATGTTGTTATGTCTTTCATGTAACAATCCTTTATACTGGACATGTTTTGTGTTCTATGTGGTTATGTTGTTATGTCTTTCATGTAACAATCCTTTATACTGGACATGTTTTGTGTTCTATGTGGTTATGTTGTTATGTCTTTCATGTAACAATCCTTTATACTGGACATGTTTTGTGTTCTATGTGGTTATGTTGTTATGTCTTTCATGTAACAATCCTTTATACTGGACATGTTTTGTGTTCTATGTGGTTATGTTGTTATGTCTTTCATGTAACAATCCTTTATACTGGACATGTTTTGTGTTCTATGTGGTTATGTTGTTATGTCTTTCATGTAACAATCCTTTATACTGGACATGTTTTGTGTTCTATGTGGTTATGTTGTTATGTCTTTCATGTAACAATCCTTTATACTGGACATGTTTTGTGTTCTATGTGGTTATGTTGTTATGTCTTTCATGTAACAATCCTTTATACTGGACATGTTTTGTGTTCTATGTGGTTATGTTGTTATGTCTTTCATGTAACAATCCTTTATACTGGACATGTTTTGTGTTCTATGTTGTTATGTTGTTATGTCTTTCATGTAACAATCCTTTATACTGGACATGTTTTGTGTTCTATGTGGTTATGTTGTTATGTCTTTCATGTAACAATCCTTTATACTGGACATGTTTTGTGTTCTATGTGGTTATGTTGTTATGTCTTTCATGTAACAATCCTTTATACTGGACATGTTTTGTGTTCTATGTGGTTATGTTATTATGTCTTTCATGTAACAATCCTTTATACTGGACATGTTTTGTGTTCTATGTGGTTATGTTGTTATGTCTTTCATGTAACAATCCTTTATACTGGACATGTTTTGTGTTCTATGTGGTTATGTTGTTATGTCTTTCATGTAACAATCCTTTATACTGGACATGTTTTGTGTTCTATGTGGTTATGTTGTTATGTCTTTCATGTAACAATCCTTTATACTGGACATGTTTTGTGTTCTATGTGGTTATGTTGTTATGTCTTTCATGTAACAATCCTTTATACTGGACATGTTTTGTGTTCTATGTGGTTATGTTGTTATGTCTTTCATGTAACAATCCTTTATACTGGACATGTTTTGTGTTCTATGTGGTTATGTTGTTATGTCTTTCATGTAACAATCCTTTATACTGGACATGTTTTGTGTTCTATGTGGTTATGTTGTTATGTCTTTCATGTAACAATCCTTTATACTGGACATGTTTTGTGTTCTATGTGGTTATGTTGTTATGTCTTTCATGTAACAATCCTTTATACTGGACATGTTTTGTGTTCTATGTGGTTATGTTGTTATGTCTTTCATGTAACAATCCTTTATACTGGACATGTTTTGTGTTCTATGTGGTTATGTTGTTATGTCTTTCATGTAACAATCCTTTATACTGGACATGTTTTGTGTTCTATATGGTTATGTTGTTATGTCTTTCATGTAACAATCCTTTATACTGGACATGTTTTGTGTTCTATGTGGTTATGTTGTTATGTCTTTCATGTAACAATCCTTTATACTGGACATGTTTTGTGTTCTATGTGGTTATGTTGTTATGTCTTTCATGTAACAATCCTTTATACTGGACATGTTTTGTGTTCTATATGGTTATGTTGTTATGTCTTTCATGTAACAATCCTTTATACTGGACATGTTTTGTGTTCTATGTGGTTATGTTGTTATGTCTTTCATGTAACAATCCTTTATACTGGACATGTTTTGTGTTCTATGTGGTTATGTTGTTATGTCTTTCATGTAACAATCCTTTATACTGGACATGTTTTGTGTTCTATGTGGTTATGTTGTTATGTCTTTCATGTAACAATCCTTTATACTGGACATGTTTTGTGTTCTATGTGGTTATGTTGTTATGTCTTTCATGTAACAATCCTTTATACTGGACATGTTTTGTGTTCTATGTGGTTATGTTGTTATGTCTTTCATGTAACAATCCTTTATACTGGACATGTTTTGTGTTCTATGTGGTTATGTTGTTATGTCTTTCATGTAACAATCCTTTATACTGGACATGTTTTGTGTTCTATGTGGTTATGTTGTTATGTCTTTCATGTAACAATCCTTTATACTGGACATGTTTTGTGTTCTATGTGGTTATGTTGTTATGTCTTTCATGTAACAATCCTTTATACTGGACATGTTTTGTGTTCTATGTGGTTATGTTGTTATGTCTTTCATGTAACAATCCTTTATACTGGACATGTTTTGTGTTCTATGTGGTTATGTTGTTATGTCTTTCATGTAACAATCCTTTATACTGGACATGTTTTGTGTTCTATATGGTTATGTTGTTATGTCTTTCATGTAACAATCCTTTATACTGGACATGTTTTGTGTTCTATGTGGTTATGTTGTTATGTCTTTCATGTAACAATCCTTTATACTGGACATGTTTTGTGTTCTATGTGGTTATGTTGTTATGTCTTTCATGTAACAATCCTTTATACTGGACATGTTTTGTGTTCTATGTGGTTATGTTGTTATGTCTTTCATGTAACAATCCTTTATACTGGACATGTTTTGTGTTCTATGTGGTTATGTTGTTATGTCTTTCATGTAACAATCCTTTATACTGGACATGTTTTGTGTTCTATGTGGTTATGTTGTTATGTCTTTCATGTAACAATCCTTTATACTGGACATGTTTTGTGTTCTATGTGGTTATGTTGTTATGTCTTTCATGTAACAATCCTTTATACTGGACATGTTTTGTGTTCTATGTGGTTATGTTGTTATGTCTTTCATGTAACAATCCTTTATACTGGACATGTTTTGTGTTCTATGTGGTTATGTTGTTATGTCTTTCATGTAACAATCCTTTATACTGGACATGTTTTGTGTTCTATGTGGTTATGTTGTTATGTCTTTCATGTAACAATCCTTTATACTGGACATGTTTTGTGTTCTATGTGTTCTATGTTGTTATGTCTTTCATGTAACAATCCTTTATACTGGACATGTTTTGTGTTCTATGTGGTTATGTTGTTATGTCTTTCATGTAACAATCCTTTATACTGGACATGTTTTGTGTTCTATATGGTTATGTTATTATGTCTTTCATGTAACAATCCTTTATACTGGACATGTTTTGTGTTCTATGTGGTTATGTTGTTATGTCTTTCATGTAACAATCCTTTATACTGGACATGTTTTGTGTTCTATGTGGTTATGTTGTTATGTCTTTCATGTAACAATCCTTTATACTGGACATGTTTTGTGTTCTATGTGGTTATGTTGTTATGTCTTTCATGTAACAATCCTTTATACTGGACATGTTTTGTGTTCTATGTGGTTATGTTGTTATGTCTTTCATGTAACAATCCTTTATACTGGACATGTTTTGTGTTCTATATGGTTATGTTGTTATGTCTTTCATGTAACAATCCTTTATACTGGACATGTTTTGTGTTCTATGTGGTTATGTTGTTATGTCTTTCATGTAACAATCCTTTATACTGGACATGTTTTGTGTTCTATGTGGTTATGTTGTTATGTCTTTCATGTAACAATCCTTTATACTGGACATGTTTTGTGTTCTATGTGGTTATGTTGTTATGTCTTTCATGTAACAATCCTTTATACTGGACATGTTTTGTGTTCTATGTGGTTATGTTGTTATGTCTTTCATGTAACAATCCTTTATACTGGACATGTTTTGTGTTCTATGTGGTTATGTTGTTATGTCTTTCATGTAACAATCCTTTATACTGGACATGTTTTGTGTTCTATGTGGTTATGTTGTTATGTCTTTCATGTAACAATCCTTTATACTGGACATGTTTTGTGTTCTATGTGGTTATGTTGTTATGTCTTTCATGTAACAATCCTTTATACTGGACATGTTTTGTGTTCTATGTGGTTATGTGGTTATGTGGTTATGTGGTTATGTGGTTATGTTGTTATGTTGTTATGTGGTTATGTGGTTATGTGGTTATGTGGTTATGTGGTTATGTGGTTATGTTGTTATGTTGTTATGTGTTCTATGTGGTTATGTGGTTATGTGGTTATGTGGTTATGTGGTTATGTGGTTATGTGGTTATGTTGTTATGTGGTTATGTTGTTATGTGGTTATGTGGTTATGTGTTCTATGTGGTTATGTGTATGTGGTTATGTTATTATGTGGTTATGTTTTATGTGGTTATGTGGTTATGTGGTTTATGTTGTTATGTGGTTATGTGGTTATGTGGTTATGTGGTTATGTGGTTATGTGGTTATGTGTTCTATGTGGTTATGTTGTTATGTGGTTATGTGGTTATGTGGTTATGTGGTTATGTGGTTATGTGGTTATGTGGTTATGTGGTTATGTGGTTATGTTATTATGTCTTTCATGTAACAATCCTTTATACTGGACATGTTTTGTGTTCTATGTGGTTATGTTGTTATGTCTTTCATGTAACAATCCTTTATACTGGACATGTTTTGTGTTCTATGTGGTTATGTTGTTATGTCTTTCATGTAACAATCCTTTATACTGGACATGTTTTGTGTTCTATATGGTTATGTTGTTATGTCTTTCATGTAACAATCCTTTATACTGGACATGTTTTGTGTTCTATATGGTTATGTTGTTATGTCTTTCATGTAACAATCCTTTATACTGGACATGTTTTGTGTTCTATGTGGTTATGTTGTTATGTCTTTCATGTAACAATCCTTTATACTGGACATGTTTTGTGTTCTATGTGGTTATGTTGTTATGTCTTTCATGTAACAATCCTTTATACTGGACATGTTTTGTGTTCTATATGGTTATGTTGTTATGTCTTTCATGTAACAATCCTTTATACTGGACATGTTTTGTGTTCTATGTGGTTATGTTGTTATGTCTTTCATGTAACAATCCTTTATACTGGACATGTTTTGTGTTCTATGTGGTTATGTTGTTATGTCTTTCATGTAACAATCCTTTATACTGGACATGTTTTGTGTTCTATGTGGTTATGTTGTTATGTCTTTCATGTAACAATCCTTTATACTGGACATGTTTTGTGTTCTATATGGTTATGTTGTTATGTCTTTCATGTAACAATCCTTTATACTGGACATGTTTTGTGTTCTATGTGGTTATGTTGTTATGTCTTTCATGTAACAATCCTTTATACTGGACATGTTTTGTGTTCTATGTGGTTATGTTGTTATGTCTTTCATGTAACAATCCTTTATACTGGACATGTTTTGTGTTCTATGTGGTTATGTTATTATGTCTTTCATGTAACAATCCTTTATACTGGACATGTTTTGTGTTCTATGTGGTTATGTGGTTATGTGGTTATGTGGTTATGTGGTTATGTGGTTATGTGGTTATGTGGTTATGTGGTTATGTGGTTATGTGGTTATGTGGTTATGTGGTTATGTTGTTATGTGGTTATGTGGTTATGTGGTTATGTGGTTATGTTGTTATGTGGTTATGTGGTTATGTGGTTGTTTGTTGTTATGTGGTTATGTTGTTATGTGGTTATGTGGTTATGTGTTCTATGTGGTTATGTGTTATGTGGTTATGTTATTATGTGGTTATGTTGTTATGTGGTTATGTGGTTATGTTGTTATGTGGTTATGTTGTTATGTGGTTATGTGGTTATGTGTTCTATGTGGTTATGTGGTTATGTGGTTATGTGGTTATGTTGTTATGTGGTTATGTTGTTATGTGTTCTATGTGGTTATGTGGTTATGTGGTTATGTGGTTATGTGGTTATGTGGTTATGTGGTTATGTTATTATGTCTTTCATGTAACAATCCTTTATACTGGACATGTTTTGTGTTCTATGTGGTTATGTTGTTATGTCTTTCATGTAACAATCCTTTATACTGGACATGTTTTGTGTTCTATATGGTTATGTTGTTATGTCTTTCATGTAACAATCCTTTATACTGGACATGTTTTGTGTTCTATGTGGTTATGTTGTTATGTCTTTCATGTAACAATCCTTTATACTGGACATGTTTTGTGTTCTATGTGGTTATGTTGTTATGTCTTTCATGTAACAATCCTTTATACTGGACATGTTTTGTGTTCTATGTGGTTATGTTGTTATGTCTTTCATGTAACAATCCTTTATACTGGACATGTTTTGTGTTCTATGTGGTTATGTTGTTATGTCTTTCATGTAACAATCCTTTATACTGGACATGTTTTGTGTTCTATGTGGTTATGTTGTTATGTCTTTCATGTAACAATCCTTTATACTGGACATGTTTTGTGTTCTATATGGTTATGTTGTTATGTCTTTCATGTAACAATCCTTTATACTGGACATGTTTTGTGTTCTATGTGGTTATGTTGTTATGTCTTTCATGTAACAATCCTTTATACTGGACATGTTTTGTGTTCTATGTGGTTATGTTGTTATGTCTTTCATGTAACAATCCTTTATACTGGACATGTTTTGTGTTCTATGTGGTTATGTTGTTATGTCTTTCATGTAACAATCCTTTATACTGGACATGTTTTGTGTTCTATGTGGTTATGTTGTTATGTCTTTCATGTAACAATCCTTTATACTGGACATGTTTTGTGTTCTATGTGGTTATGTTGTTATGTCTTTCATGTAACAATCCTTTATACTGGACATGTTTTGTGTTCTATGTGGTTATGTTGTTATGTCTTTCATGTAACAATCCTTTATACTGGACATGTTTTGTGTTCTATGTTGTTATGTTGTTATGTCTTTCATGTAACAATCCTTTATACTGGACATGTTTTGTGTTCTATGTGGTTATGTGGTTATGTGGTTATGTGGTTATGTGGTTATGTGGTTATGTTGTTATGTGGTTATGTGGTTATGTGGTTATGTGGTTATGTGGTTATGTGGTTATGTTGTTATGTTTATGTGGTTATGTGGTTATGTGGTTATGTGGTTATGTTGTTATGTGGTTATGTGGTTATGTGGTTATGTGGTTATGTTGTTATGTGGTTATGTGGTTATGTGGTTATGTGGTTATGTTGTTATGTGGTTATGTGGTTATGTGGTTATGTTGTTATGTGGTTATGTTGTTATGTGGTTATGTGGTTATGTGGTTATGTGGTTATGTGTTTATGTGTTATGTTATTATGTTTATGTTGGTTTATGTGGTTATGTTGTTATGTGGTTATGTTGTTATGTGGTTATGTGGTTATGTGTTCTATGTGGTTATGTGTTTATGTGGTTATGTTATTATGTGGTTATGTTGTTATGTGGTTATGTGGTTATGTGTTCTATGTGGTTATGTGGTTATGTGGTTATGTTGTTATGTGGTTATGTTGTTATGTGGTTATGTTGTTATGTGGTTATGTTGTTATGTGGTTATGTGGTTATGTGTTATGTGGTTATGTTGTTATGTGGTTATGTGGTTATGTGGTTATGTTATGTGGTTATGTGGTTATGTGGTTATGTTGTTATGTGGTTATGTGGTTATGTGGTTATGTGGTTATGTGGTTATGTGGTTATGTGGTTATGTGTTCTATGTGGTTATGTTGTTATGTGGTTATGTGGTTATGTGGTTATGTGGTTATGTTGTTATGTTGTTATGTGGTTATGTGGTTATGTGGTTATGTGGTTATGTTGTTATGTGGTTATGTGGTTATGTGGTTATGTGGTTATGTGGTTATGTGGTTATGTGGTTATGTTGTTATGTGTTATGTTGTTATGTGGTTATGTGGTTATGTGGTTATGTTGTTATGTGGTTATGTGGTTATGTGGTTATGTGGTTATGTGGTTATGTTGTTATGTTGTTATGTGGTTATGTGGTTATGTGGTTATGTTGTTATGTGGTTATGTTGTTATGTGGTTATGTTGTTATGTGGTTATGTGGTTATGTGTTCTATGTGGTTATGTGGTTATGTGGTTATGTGGTTATGTTGTTATGTGGTTATGTTGTTATGTTATTATATGGTTATGTGTTCTATGTGGTTATGTGGTTATGTGGTTATGTGGTTATGTTGTTATGTGGTTATGTTGTTATGTGGTTATGTGGTTATGTGTTCTATGTGGTTATGTTGTTATGTTATTATATGGTTATGTGTTCTATGTGGTTATGTTGTTATGTTATTATATGGTTATGTGTTCTATGTGGTTATGTTGTTATGTTATTATATGGTTATGTGTTATGTGGTTATGTGGTTATGTTGTTATGTGGTTATGTGGTTATGTTGTTATGTGGTTATGTGGTTATGTGTTATGTGGTTATGTGGTTATGTGGTTATGTGGTTATGTTGTTATGTGGTTATGTTGTTATGTGGTTATGTGGTTATGTGTTCTATGTGGTTATGTGTTTATGTGGTTATGTGGTTATGTTGTTATGTGGTTATGTGGTTATGTTATTATGTGGTTATGTGGTTATGTGGTTATGTGTTTATGTGGTTATGTGTTTATGTGGTTATGTGGTTATGTTGTTATGTGGTTATGTTGTTATGTTATTATGTGGTTATGTGTTCTATGTGGTTATGTGGTTATGTGGTTATGTTGTTATGTGGTTATGTGGTTATGTGGTTATGTTGTTATGTTATGTTGTTATGTGGTTATGTGGTTATGTTGTTATGTGGTTATGTGGTTATGTGGTTATGTGGTTATGTGGTTATGTGGTTATGTGGTTATGTGGTTATGTGGTTATGTGGTTATTATGTGGTTATGTGGTTATGTGGTTATGTGGTTATGTGGTTATGTGGTTATGTGGTTATGTGGTTATGTGGTTATGTGGTTATGTGGTTATGTTGTTATGTGGTTATGTGGTTATGTGGTTATGTGGTTATGTGGTTATGTGGTTATGTGGTTATGTGGTTATGTTGTTATGTGGTTATGTGGTTATGTGGTTATGTGGTTATGTGGTTATGTGGTTATGTTGTTATGTGGTTATGTGGTTATGTGGTTATGTGGTTATGTGGTTATGTGGTTATGTGGTTATGTGGTTATGTGGTTATGTTGTTATGTGGTTATGTTGTTATGTGGTTATGTGGTTATGTGGTTATGTTGTTATGTGGTTATGTGGTTATGTTGTTATGTGGTTATGTGGTTATGTGGTTATGTGGTTATGTTGTTATGTGGTTATGTGGTTATGTGGTTATGTTGTTATGTGGTTATGTGGTTATGTTGTTATGGTTATGTTGTTATGTGGTTATGTTGTTATGTGGTTATGTGTTATGTGGTTATGTGGTTATGTGTTATGTGGTTATGTGGTTTATGTGGTTATGTGGTTATGTGGTTATGTGGTTATGTGGTTATGTGGTTATGTGGTTATGTGGTTATGTGGTTATGTTGTTATGTGGTTATGTGGTTATGTTGTTATGTGGTTATGTGGTTATGTGGTTATGTGGTTATGTTGTTATGTGGTTATGTGGTTATGTTGTTATGTGGTTATGTTGTTATGTGGTTATGTGGTTATGTTGTTATGTTTATGTTATGTGGTTATGTGGTTATGTGGTTATGTTGGTTTATGTTATGTTTATGTGGTTATGTGGTTATGTGGTTATGTGGTTATGTGGTTATGTGTTTATGTGGTTATGTGGTTATGTGGTTATGTGGTTATGTGGTTATGTGGTTATGTGGTTATGTTGTTATGTGGTTATGTGGTTATGTGGTTATGTGGTTATGTGGTTATGTGGTTATGTGTGGTTATGGTTATGTGGTTATGTGGTTATGTGGTTATGTGGTTATTATATGGTTATGTTGTTATGTGGTTATGTGTTCTATATGGTTATATGGTTATGTGGTTATGTGGTTATGTGGTTATGTGGTTATATGGTTATGTGTTCTATATGGTTATATGGTTATGTGGTTATGTTGTTATGTGGTTATGTGGTTATATGGTTATGTGGTTATGTGTTCTATATGGTTATATGGTTATGTGGTTATGTTGTTATGTGGTTATGTGGTTATATGGTTATGTGGTTATGTGGTTATGTGTGGTTATGTGGTTATGTGGTTATGTGGTTATATGGTTATTTATTATGTGGTTATGTGGTTATGTGGTTATGTGGTTATGTGGTTATGTGGTTATGTGGTTATGTTATTATGTGGTTATGTGGTTATGTGGTTATGTGGTTATGTGGTTATGTGGTTATGTGGTTATGTGGTTATGTGGTTATGTGGTTATGTGGTTATGTGGTTATGTGGTTATGTGGTTATGTGGTTATGTGGTTATTGGTTATGTGGTTATGTGGTTATGTGGTTATGTGGTTATGTGGTTATGTGGTTATATGGTTATGTTATTATGTGGTTATGTGGTTATGTGGTTATGTGGTTATGTGGTTATGTGGTTATGTTATGTTATTATGTGGTTATGTGGTTATGTGGTTATGTGGTTATGTGGTTATGTGGTTATGTGGTTATGTGGTTATGTTTATGTTATGTGGTTATGTGGTTATGTGGTTATGTGGTTATGTGGTTATGTGGTTATGTGTTTATGTGGTTATGTTATTATGTGGTTATGTGGTTATGTGGTTATGTGGTTATGTGGTTATGTGGTTATGTGGTTATGTGGTTATGTGGTTATGTGGTTATGTGGTTATGTGGTTATGTGGTTATGTGGTTATGTGGTTATGTGGTTATGTGGTTATGTGGTTATGTGGTTATGTGGTTATGTGGTTATGTGGTTATGTGGTTATGTGGTTATGTGGTTATGTGTTTATGTGGTTATGTGGTTATGTGGTTATGTGGTTATGTTATGTGGTTATGTGGTTATGTGGTTATGTGGTTATGTGGTTATGTGGTTATGTGGTTATGTTGTTATGTGGTTATGTGGTTATGTGGTTATGTTATTATGTGGTTATGTGGTTATGTGGTTATGTGGTTATGTGGTTATGTGGTTATGTGTTTATATGTGGTTATGTTATTATGTGGTTATGTGGTTATGTGGTTATGTGGTTATGTGGTTATGTGGTGGTTATGTGGTTATGTTATTATGTGGTTATGTGGTTATGTGGTTATGTGGTTATGTGGTTATGTGGTTATGTGGTTATATGGTTATTTATGTGGTTATGTGGTTATGTGTTTATGTGGTTATATGGTTATGTGGTTATGTGGTTATGTTGGTTATGTGGTTATGTGGTTATGTGGTTATGTGGTTATGTGGTTATGTGGTTATGTGGTTATGTGGTTATGTGGTTATGTGGTTATGTGGTTATGTGGTTATGTGGTTATGTGGTTATGTGGTTATGTGGTTATGTGGTTATGTGGTTATGTGGTTATGTGGTTATGTGGTTATGTTGTTATGTGGTTATGTGGTTATGTGGTTATGTGGTTATGTGGTTATGTGGTTATGTGGTTATGTGGTTATGTGGTTATGTGGTTATGTGGTTATGTGGTTATGTGGTTATGTGGTTATGTGTTATGTGGTTATGTTGTTATGTGGTTATGTGGTTATGTGGTTATGTGGTTATGTGGTTATGTGGTTATGTGTTATGTTATGTGGTTATGTGGTTATGTGGTTATGTGGTTATGTGGTTATGTGGTTATGTGGTTATGTGGTTATGTTTATGTTATGTGGTTATGTGGTTATGTGGTTATGTGGTTATGTGGTTATGTGGTTATGTTGTTATGTGGTTATGTGGTTATGTGGTTATGTGGTTATGTTGTTATGTGGTTATGTGGTTATGTTGTTATGTGGTTATGTGGTTATGTGGTTATGTGGTTATGTGGTTATGTGGTTATGTGTTCTATGTGGTTATGTGTTATGTTGTTATGTGGTTATATGGTTATGTGTTCTATGTTGTTATGTGGTTATGTGGTTATGTGGTTATGTGGTTATGTGGTTATGGTTATGTGGTTATGTGGTTATGTGGTTATGTGGTTATGTGGTTATGTGGTTATGTGGTTATGTTGTTATGTGGTTATGTGGTTATGTGGTTATGTGGTTATGTGGTTATGTGGTTATGTGGTTATGTGGTTATGTGGTTATGTTGTTATGTGGTTATGTGGTTATGTGGTTATGTGGTTATGTGGTTATGTGGTTATGTGGTTATGTGGTTATGTTGTTATGTGGTTATGTGGTTATGTGGTTATGTGGTTATGTGGTTATGTGGTTATGTGTTATGTTATGTTATGTGGTTATGTGGTTATGTGGTTATGTGGTTATGTGGTTATGTGGTTATGTGGTTATGTTTATGTGGTTATGTGGTTATGTGTGTTATGTGGTTATGTGGTTATGTGGTTATGTTGTTATGTGGTTATGTGGTTATGTGGTTATGTGGTTATGTTGTTATGTTGTTATGGGTTATGTGGTTATGTGGTTATGTGGTTATGTGGTTATGTGGTTTGTGGTTATGTTGTTATGTGGTTATGTGTTATGTGGTTATGTGGTTATGTTGTTATGTGGTTATGTGGTTATGTTGTTATGTGGTTATGTGTTATGTTGTTATGTTGTTATGTGGTTATGTGGTTATGTGGTTATGTGGTTATGTGGTTATGTGGTTATGTGGTTATGTGGTTATGTGGTTATGTGGTTATGTGGTTATGTGGTTATGTTGTTATGTGGTTATGTTGTTATGTTGTTATGTGGTTATGTGGTTATGTGGTTATGTTGTTATGTGGTTATGTTGTTATGTTGTTATGTGGTTATGTGGTTATGTGGTTATGTGGTTATGTGGTTATGTTGTTATGTGGTTATGTGGTTATGTGGTTATGTGGTTATGTGGTTATGTTGTTATGTTGTTATGTGGTTATGTGGTTATGTTGTTATGTGGTTATGTGGTTATGTGGTTATGTGGTTATGTGGTTATGTGGTTATGTGGTTATGTGGTTATGTTGTTATGTGGTTATGTTGTTATGTGGTTATGTGGTTATGTGGTTATGTGGTTATGTGGTTATGTGGTTATGTTGTTATGTGGTTATGTGGTTATGTGGTTATGTTGTTATGTGGTTATGTTGTTATGTTGTTATGTGGTTATGTGGTTATGTGGTTATGTTGTTATGTGGTTATGTGGTTATGTGGTTATGTGGTTATGTGGTTATGTTGTTATGTGGTTATGTGGTTATATGTTATGTTGTTATGTGGTTATGTGGTTATGTGTTTATATGGTTATGTTATGTTGTTATGTGGTTATGTGGTTATGTGTTATATGGTTATGTGGTTATGTGGTTATGTGGTTATGTGGTTATGTGGTTATGTGGTTATGTGGTTATGTGTTTATGTGGTTATGTGGTTATGTCGTTATGTTATGTTGTTATATGGTTATATGGGTTATGTTTATGTGTATGTGGTTATGTGGTTATGTGGTTATGTTGTTATATGTTATGTGGTTATGTGGTTATGTGGTTATATGGTTATGTTATTATGTGGTTATGTGGTTTTATGTGGTTATGTGGTTATGTTGGTTATGTGGTTATATGGTTATGTGTTTATATGGTTATGTGGTTATGTGGTTATGTTGTTATATGGTTATGTGGTTATGTGGTTATGTGGTTATGTTATTATGTGGTTATGTGGTTATGTGGTTATGTTGTTATGTGGTTATGTGGTTATGTGGTTATGTGTTATGTTATATGGTTATGTGGTTATGTGGTTATGTGGTTTATGTGGTTATGTGGTTATGTTGTTATATGGTTATATGGTTATGTGGTTATGTGGTTATGTGTTTATGTGGTTATGTGGTTATGTGGTTATGTTATATGGTTATATGGTTATGGTTATGTGGTTATGTGTTTATGTGGTTATGTGGTTATGTGGTTATGTGGTTATGTTATATGGTTATATGGTTATGTGGTTATGTGGTTATGTGTTTATGTGGTTATGTGGTTATGTTGTTATATGGTTATATGGTTATGTGGTTATGTGGTTATGTGTTTATGTGGTTATGTGGTTATGTGTTCTATGTGGTTATGTTGTTATGTGTTCTATGTGTGGTTATATGGTTATGTTGTTATGTGGTTATGTTGTTATGTGGTTATGTGGTTATGTGGTTATGGTTATGTGGTTATGTGGTTATGTGGTTATATGGTTATGTGGTTA
>NW_026285672.1:0-17247 GCF_023373465.1 Oncorhynchus keta | reverse complement strand
GGACAGTCACTACCATCAGGTATGAATTGGACAGTCACTACCATTAGGTATGAATTGGACAGTCACCACCATCAGGAGACTGGTATGAATTGGACAGTCACTACCATCAGGTATGACTCACTACCATTAGGTATGAATTGGACAGTCACTACCATCAGGAGACTGGTATGAATTGGACAGTCACTGGACAGTCACCATCAGGAGACTGGTATGAATTGGACAGTCACTACCATCAGGAGACTGGTCTCACTACCATCAGAGACTGGCATGAATTGGACAGTCACTACCATCAGGAGACTGTGTCTCTCTTCATGTAGTGTTGTTATAGTGTCTCTCTTCATGTAGTGTTGTAGTGTCTCTCTTCATGTAGTGTTGTAGTGTCTCTCTTCATGTAGTGTTGTAGTGTCTCTCTTCATGTAGTGTTGTCGTGTCTCTCTTCATGTAGTGTTGTAGTGTCTCTCTTCCTGTAGTGTTGTTCCTCTTCATGTAGTGTTGTAGTGTCTCTCTTCCTGTAGTGTTGTAGTGTCTCTCTTCCTGTCGTGTTGTAGTGTCTCTCTTTATGTAGTGTTGTGGTGTCTCTCTTCCTGTAGTGTTGTAGTGTCTCTCTTCCTGTAGTGTTGTAGTGTCTCTCTTCCTGTAGTGTTGTTCCTCTTCCTGTAGTGTTGTGGTGTCTCTCTTCCTGTAGTGTTGTAGTGTCTCTCTTCCTGTAGTGTTGTAGTGTCTCTCTTCCTGTAGTGTTGTTCCTCTTCCTGTCGTGTTGTAGTGTCTCTCTTCCTGTAGTGTTGTAGTGTCTCTCTTCCTGTCGTGTTGTAGTGTCTCTCTTTATGTAGTGTTGTGGTGTCTCTCTTCCTGTAGTGTTGTAGTGTCTCTCTTCCTGTAGTGTTGTAGTGTCTCTCTTCCTGTAGTGTTGTTCCTCTTCCTGTAGTGTTGTGGTGTCTCTCTTCCTGTAGTGTTGTAGTGTCTCTCTTCCTGTAGTGTTGTCGTGTCTCTCTTCCTGTAGTGTTGTGGTGTCTCTCTTCCTGTAGTGTTGTAGTGTCTCTCTTCATGTAGTGTTGTCGTGTCTCTCTTCATGTAGTGTTGTAGTGTCTCTCTTCCTGTAGTGTTGTAGTGTCTCTCTTCCTGTAGTGTTGTTCCTCTTCATGTAGTGTTGTAGTGTCTCTCTTCCTGTAGTGTTGTGGTGTCTCTCTTCCTGTAGTGTTGTGGTGTCTCTCTTCCTGTTGTGTTGTGGTGTCTCTCTTCCTGTAGTGTTGTAGTGTCTCTCTTCATGTAGTGTTGTAGTGTCTCTCTTCCTGTAGTGTTGCGGTGTCTCTCTTCCTGTAGTGTTGTGGTGTCTCTCTTCATGTAGTGTTGTAGTGTCTCTCTTATGTAGTGTTGTGGTGTCTCTCTTCCTGTCGTGTCTCTCTTCATGTAGTGTTGTTTCTCTTGTGTGTAGATTTTTATTTAATAAATTTTTTATCAAATTAAATTAAATTTGATTAAATTCAATTAAATCAAATTTGATTGGTCACATACACATGGTTAGCAGATGTTAATGTGAGTGCAGCGAAATGCTTGTGCTTCTAGTTCCGACAGTGCAGTAATATCTAACAAGTAATCTAACAATTCCACAACAACTACCTAATACACACAAATCTAAGTAGAGATGGAATAGGAATATGTACATATAAATATATGGATGAGCAATGACAGAGCGCAAACTGACTCTAACCAGAATTGAAAGAGGAGGGGGAGGCCCCGGTGCAGAACTGAGCAAGAGGACAAGTACATTAGAGTGTCTAGTCACAAGAACTATGTTCTCAATGTTCATAAACCAATTCAATTAAACTACTCCGTCTGCAAACCAGGATTTGTAAGATACTGGTTGGAATGAAAACAGACGGAGGCCCAGTCTACAATAGTCAAATGTTTATTCACGGGAACCTTCTGAAGTCCACAAAACAAAGACCTCCATTTTAAGTGGAGATGTTGTTTCCTACCTTCACCGCCTGGGGGCGGCCCGTCAGAAATTCCAGGACCCAGTTGCACAGGGCAGGGTCGAGACCCAGGGCCTAAAGATGAATGAGTTTGGAGGGTACTATGGTGTTAAATGCTAAGCTGTGGTCGATGAACAGCATTCTCACATAGGTATTCCTCTTGTCCAGATGGGTTAGGGCAGTGTGCAGTGTGGTTGAGATTGCGTCGTCTGTAGACCTATTTGGGCAGTAAGCAAATTGGAGTGGGTCTAGGGTGTCAGGTAGGGTGGAGGTGATATGGTCCTTGACTAGTCTCTCAAAGCACTTCATGATGACAGAAGTGAGCGCTACGGGGTGATAAGTTGTCATTTGGTTTAAGAATTTGAAAAAAGGAATTTGAATACTTGACAGTAACATACTTTTCATCTTAATGTCAAGTTTCTTTGTATTGCAGGTTCACCTTTTAATAATAATAATAATAATATTATTTTGGGGTGTTGCAATAGACCACCAAGTGCGAACAGTCAGTGTCTAAATAATATGTGTGAAATGCTTGATAGTGTTTGTGATGTAAACATGTCTACTTTCTCGGAGACCTGAGTATTGACTGGTTTTCATCAAGCTGTCCACTCAACAGGAAGCTTCTCACTGTAACCAGTGTCTGTAATCTGGTTCAGGTTATTAATCAACCCACTCAACAGGAAGCTTCTCACTGTAACCAGTGCCTGTAATCTGGTTCAGGTTATTAATCAACCTACCTGGGTGTTTACAAACACTACAGGAACAAGATCATCCACAACCCCCCTTGGGTTGTGCCGTGGCGGAGATCTTTGTGGGCTATACTCAGCCTTGTCTCAGGATGGTAAGTTGGTGGTTGAAGATATCCCTCTAGTGGTGTGGGGGCTGTGCTTTGGCAAAGTGGGTGGGGTTATATCCTTCCTGTTTGGCCCTGTCCGGGGTGTCCTCTAATGGGGCCACAGTGTCTCCTGAACCCTCCTGTCTCAGCCTCCAGTATTTATGCTGCAGTAGTTTGTGTCGGGGGCTAGGGTCAGTTTGTTATATCTGGAGTACTTCTCCTGTCCTATTCGGTGTCCTGTGTGAATCTAAGTGCGTGTTCTCTAATTCTCTCCTTCTTTCTTTCTCTCTCTCGGAGGACCTGAGCCCTAGGACCATGCCCCAGGACTACCTGACATGATGGCTCCTCGCTGTCCCCAGTCCACCTGGCCATGCTGCTGCTCCAGTTTCAACTGACCTGAGCCCTAGGACCATGCCCCAGGACTACCTGACATGATGACTCCTTGCTGTCCCCAGTCCACCTGGCCATGCTGCTGCTCCAGTTTCAACTGTTCTGCCTTACTATTATTTGACCATGCTGGTCATTTATGAACATTTGAACATCTTGGCCATGTTCTGTTATAATCTCCACCCGGCACAGCCAGAAGAGGACTGGCCACCCCACGTAGCCTGGTTCCTCTCGAGGTTTCTTCCTAGGTTTTGGCCTTTCTAGGGAGTTTTTCCTAGCCACCGTGCTTCTACACCTGCATTGCTTGCTGTTTGGGGTTTTAGGCTGGGTTTCTGTACAGCACTTTGAGATATCAGCTGATGTACGAAGGGCTATATAAATACAATTCGATTGATTTGATGTATTGATCACATTTCTACTAATACTGTAGAACTTAGTTCTGAAGCTGTATCTGAACCCATTGGATGCAGTGATCACAATATAGTGGCTATATACAGGAAAGACAAAGTTCCAACAGCTGGGCCTAAAATAGTGTATAAGAGATCATACATAAGATTTTGCTGTGACTCTTATGTGGAACGATGTTAAAAATAGTTGTTGGTCTAACGTGATTAATGAGGAGCATCCAGACGCTGGTCTGATGTGATTAATGAGGAGCATCCAGACGCTGGTCTGATGTGATTAATGAGGAGCATCCAGACGCTGGTCTGATGTGATTAATGAGGAGCATCCAGACGCTGGTCTGATGTGATTAATGAGGAGCATCCAGACGCTGGTCTGATGTGATTAATGAGGAGCATCCAGACGCTGGTCTGATGTGATTAATGAGGAGCATCCAGACGCTGGTCTGATGTGATTAATGAGGAGCATCCAGACGCTGGTCTGATGTGATGAATGAGGAGCATAATGAATTTATGAAATTGCTTCTTCCAATTATTGATAAACATGAACCTGTTAAGAAACTGACTGTTAAGATTGATGAAGAATTGAAAAACTGTATGGTTGAAAGAGATTGGGCAAACGGAGTGGCTAGTAAGTCTGGCTGAACATCTGACTACAAATTGAGAAATTACGTGACTAAACTCAAGAAGAAGAAGAAACTGTATTAGGAAGCCAAGATCAATGATATAAAGAATGAACTTTGGAGTATTTTAAATGAAATTATGGGCAGAAAGACATTCAACTCCTTCTTTCATTGAATCAGATGGCTTATTTATGACAACCATTTGATGTTGACAACTATTTGAATGATTACTTCATTGGCAAAGTGGGAAGATTTAGGCAGGAAATGCCAACAACAAACAGAGAGCTGTCATATTCATGCATAAAGAAAACAAATAATGAAAGAAAAGCATTTTGCAAGTTTGAATTTTTGTAACGATAGTGTGGGAGAGGTGGAAAGCTTGTTAGCAATCAATAATGACAAACCTGGCATTGACAACTTAGATGGAAAGCTACTGAGGATGGTAGCTGACTCTATAGCCACTCCTATCTGTCATATCTTTAATCTGAGCCTAGAGGAAAGTCTTTGTCCTCAGGCCTGGAGGGAAGCCAAAGTAATTCCTCTACCCAAGAGTGGTACAGCAGCCTTTACTGGTTCTAACAGCAGACCTATCAGCTAGCTGTCAGTTCTTAGCAAACTGTTGGGAAAAAATGGTGTTTGACCAAATACAATGCTATTTCTCTGTAAACAAATTAACAACAGACTTTCAGCATGCTTATCGAGAAGGGCAACCAACTCTGTGAAAAATGACAGATGATTGGTTTCGAGAAATGTATAAGTAGGAGATTGTGGGAGCTGTACTGTTAGATTTCAGTGCGGTCTGAGGCACTGCATCGCAGAGGACTGAGGCACTGCATCGCAGAGGACTGAGGCACTGCATCGCAGCGGACTGAGGCACTGCATCGCAGAGGACTGAGGCACTGCATCGCAGAGGACTGAGGCACTGCATCGCAGCAGACTGAGGCACTGCATCGCAGCGGTCAGAGGCACTGCATCGCAGCGGTCTGAGGCACTGCATCGCAGCGGTCTGAGGCACTGCATCGCAGCGGTCTGAGGCACTGCATCGCAGCGGACTGAGGCACTGCATCGCAGCAGACTGAGGCACTGCATCGCAGAGGACTGAGGCACTGCATCGCAGCGGACTGAGGCACTGCATCGCAGCGGACTGAGGCACTGCATCGCAGAGGACTGAGGCACTGCATCGCAGAGGACTGAGGCACTGCATCGCAGAGGACTGAGGCACTGCATCGCAGAGGACTGAGGCACTGCATCGCAGAGGACTGAGGCACTGCATCGCAGCGGACTGAGGCACTGCATCGCAGAGGACTGAGGCACTGCATCGCAGAGGACTGAGGCACTGCATCGCAGAGGACTGAGGCACTGCATCGCAGAGGACTGAGGCACTGCATCGCAGAGGACTGAGGCACTGCATCGCAGAGGACTGAGGCACTGCATCGCAGAGGACTGAGGCACTGCATCGCAGAGGACTGAGGCACTGCATCGCAGAGGACTGAGGCACTGCATCGCAGCAGACTGAGGCACTGCATCGCAGCAGAGTTATGATATGACCCTCGACTACACCGTATGACCCTCGACTACACCATATGACCCTCGACTACGCCGTATGACCCTCGACTACGCCGTATGACCCTCGACTACGCCGTACGACCCCCGACTACGCCGTATGACCCTCGACTTCACGCCCGTACGACCCACGACTACACCGTATGACCCTCGACTACGCCCGTATGACCTCGACTACGCCGTACGACCTCGACTACGCCGTACGACCCTCGACTACGCCCGTATGACCCTCGACTACGCCCGTATGACCCTCGACTACGCCGTATGACCCTCGACTACGCCGTATGACCCTCGACTACGCCGTATGACCCTCGACTACGCCGTATGACCCTCGACTACGCCGTATGACCCTCGACTACGCCGTATGACCCTCGACTACGCCGTATGACCCTCGACTACGCCGTATGACCCTCGACTACGCCGTATGACCCTCGACTACGCCGTATGACCCCCGACTACGCCGTATGACCCTCCGACTACGCCGTATGACCCTCGACTACGCCGTATGACCCTCGACTACGCCGTATGACCCTCGACTACGCCGTATGACCCTCGACTACGCCGTATGACCCTCGACTACGCCGTATGACCCTCGACTACGCCGTATGACCCTCGACTACGCCGACATGTGTCATGATGTTGCCCTCTTTGGGTACAGCGAGCACCCCTCCCTCTACACCACCCCTTTTCTATGCACCAACCCCCTACCCCCTGTCTCATACACCCAGGCTGCTGTGGTCAGAGAGAGGTCATAAATTCCTGGAGGAGATTATCTCCTCATGGCCAGACAGTATAGAGAGAGAGAGTGAGTTTCCATAGAGAGAACAAAGGAATTTCTTCCACCTCACAGAACATGAGGTCCGAACAACATTTATGTTCTGGAGAAGGTATAAAAGATCGGTGAAGAATCCAGCTACGAACTGGTCCGTTTGGTACAACTTGGGAAAGCTCATGGGAGACGGTGTGGCCACATTACCATAACACTGTTTATACAATAGCCTCAGATATGAGGTTTACATCTAATTGTTGTATAACATGAATGAGTGAGGATGATACTCTTTGTGAAATTGTGTAATGTGATTTTGAACTGTTTAATGAAGGAAACTCCAATTCCCTTTTGAGTTTAATTAAACCAGAGAACCGCCCATGAGCACAGTTATGGGCATCCTGGGACAGGCCCTTTCTGCTCTTCAGAATATTACTCCCTCCCGGGTTTTCTATCACCAGACCCTGTTTCTCTCAATTACGAGAGGACAAAGGTTGCAGACCAGCTTACCTCGATAATGAGAGGGCCAAGGTTGTAGACCAGACTGCTGAATCTTTTAACCATCCCACGTGGTTAAACTCTTAGACTATCGATACTGACAGAATAAGAACAAGTCTTTGATATTGATTACTAGTCTGCAGCTAGGAATTCGGTATCATTGAACGCGAAGAACGACAACCGCCAAAACATCTACTCTATAACGACATGAATGAGTGTCACTCTGAACTATCCATTCTAACCACGACAGAGAGAGAGAGAGAGAGAGAGAGAGCGGACAGACTCTCTAAACAGAAACTAACTTTTCAACAGAGATCCCGATGACACACTAAGCGTAAATAACTGTTATAACAGGTCCTAACCACATTACAGGTTAATGGGATATCTGTATTCATGTTATAACTGTTATAACATGATTATAGAATATGGAACATGTAAATTACAGGATTATAGAATATAGAACATGTAAATTACAGGATTATAGAATATAGAACATGTAAATTACAGGATTATAGAATATAGAACATGTAAATTACAGGATTATAGAATATAGAACATGTAAATTACAGGATTATAGAATATAGAACATGTAAATTACAGGATTATAGAATATAGAACATGTCAATGACAGGATTATAGAATATAGAACATGTAAATTACAGGATTATAGAATATAGAACATGTAAATTACAGGATTATAGAATATAGAACATGTAAATTACAGGATTATAGAATATAGAACATGTAAATTACAGGATTATAGAATATAGAACATGTAAATTACAGGATTATAGAATATAGAACATGTAAATGACAGGTTCATAGAATATAGAACATGTAAATTACAGGATTATAGAATATAGAACATGTCAATGACAGGATTATAGAATATAGAACATGTAAATGACAGGATCATAGAATATAGAACATGTAAATTACAGGATCATAGAATATAGAACATGTAAATTACAGGATCGTAGAATATAGAACATGTAAATTACAGGATTATAGAATATAGAACATGTAAATGACAGGATCATAGAATATAGAACATGTAAATTACAGGATTATAGAATATAGAACATGTCAATGACAGGATCATAGAATATAGAACATGTAAATTACAGGATTATAGAATATAGAACATGTAAATGACAGGATCATAGAATATAGAACATGTAAATTACAGGATTATAGAATATAGAACATGTAAATTACAGGATCATAGAATATAGAACATGTAAATTACAGGATTATAGAATATAGAACATGTAAATTACAGGATTATAGAATATAGAACATGTAAATTACAGGATTATAGAATATAGAACATGTAAATTACAGGATTATAGAATATAGAACATGTAAATGACAGGATTATAGAATATAGAACATGTAAATTACAGGATTATAGAATATAGAACATGTCAATGACAGGATCATAGAATATAGAACATGTAAATTACAGGATTATAGAATATAGAACATGTAAATGACAGGATTATAGAATATAGAACATGTAAATTACAGGATTATAGAATATAGAACATGTAAATTACAGGATCATAGAATATAGAACATGTAAATTACAGGATTATAGAATATAGAACATGTAAATTACAGGATTATAGAATATAGAACATGTAAATTACAGGATCATAGAATATAGAACATGTAAATTACAGGATTATAGAATATAGAACATGTAAATTACAGGATTATAGAATATAGAACATGTAAATTACAGGATCATAGAATATAGAACATGTAAATTACAGGATTATAGAATATAGAACATGTAAATTACAGGATTATAGAATATAGAACATGTCAATTACAGGATCATAGAATATAGAACATGTCAATTACAGGATTATAGAATATAGAACATGTAAATGACAGGATTATAGAATATAGAACATGTAAATTACAGGATTATAGAATTTAGAACATGTAAATTATAGAATATAGAACATGTAAATTACAGAATCGGTTTAACTTTCACGCCAGTCCCCAAATTGAAAGAGTCATGTTACTAAATTAAATAGTTAATTGTACGTTAATTGGCATGCTAATTGCATGTTAATTTAGAAGTAAAAGGAATCCTAAAGTAATTACGTTACTGATGACTTTATTTTCATGTAACCATAAAACACCTAACCTGGTGTGTGTGTGTGTGTGTGTGTGTGTGTGTGTGTGTGTGTGTGTGTGTGTGTGTGTGTGTGTATCAATAGACCTGAGACATGATAGGGAAGTAAAAGATAAGTTCTCCATATGCTCTCTGTCATTCGATCTCTCCCTCTCCACATCGCTCTTTCTGCAGAGAACAATCCATTCATCCCCCCCTCTTGCTCCGTCTCCCGCTCTCCATCTCTCCATCCTCCTCTGTCCTTCTCGCTCTCTTTCTCTCCTTCCCTCCCGGTTGTAGCAAAAATGTAAGTAACAGGTTACTGTGGAAACCGAGCCTCCTTTCAGTAAAACTGATCTACCGGGTCTTTTATCACATGTGTGTCCATACCATGGTAAACCGCGTTCTGGGACCGTTGTCGGAGCGTTCTGGGACCGTTGTCAGAGCGTTCTGGGACTGTTGTCGGGGCGTTCTGGGACCGTTGTCAGAGCGTTCTGGGACCGTTGTCAGAGCGTTCTGGGACCGTTGTCAGAGCGTTCTGGGACCGTTGTCGGAGCGTTCTGGGACCGTTGTCAGAGCGTTCTGGGACCGTTGTCAGAGCGTTCTGGGACCGTGGCCGGGCGTTCTGGGACCGTTGTCAGAGCGTTCTGGGACCGTTGTCAGAGCGTTCTGGGACCGTTGTCAGAGCGTTCTGGGACCGTGGCCGGAGCGTTCTGGGACCGTTGTCAGAGCGTTCTGGGACCGTTGTCGGAGCGTTCTGGGACCGTTGTCGGAGCGTTCTGGGACCGTTGTCGGAGCGTTCTGGGACCGTTGTCGGAGCGTTCTGGGACCGTTGTCAGAGCGTTCTGGGACCGTTGTCAGAGCGTTCTGGGACCGTTGTCGGAGCGTTCTGGGACCGTTGTCGGAGCGTTCTGGGACCGTTGTCGGAGCGTTCTGGGACCGCTGTCGGAGCGTTCTGGGACCGCTGTCAGAGCGTTCTGGGACCGCTGTCAGAGCGTTCTGGGACCGTTGTCGGAGCGTTCTGGGACCGTTGTCGGAGCGTTCTGGGACCGTTGTCGGAGCGTTCTGGGACCGTTGTCGGAGCGTTCTGGGACCGTTGTCAGAGCGTTCTGGGACCGTTGTCAGAGCGTTCTGGGACCGTTGTCAGAGCGTTCTGGGACCGCTGTCAGAGCGTTCTGGGACCGCTGTCAGAGCGTTCTGGGACCGTTGTCAGAGCGTTCTGGGACCGTTGTCAGAGCGTTCTGGGTCCGTTGTCGGAGCGTTCTGGGACCGTTGTCGGGGCGTTCTGGGACCGTTGTCAGAGCGTTCTGGGTCCGCTGTCGGAGTGTTGCACTAACATTGTAGGACTGTTGCAGGAGTGTTGTGGGAACGTTGTTGAGCGTTTTATGAGTAATGTTAGGACGTTGTAGGACTATTGTGAGAACATTACTTCAGAGCTCTTTCCTGAAAATGGTCTGGTCCTGGGATAGAGAATGAACAGTGAGAGGCTGGTCTGGGATAGAGAATGAACAGTGAGAGGCTGGTCTGGGATAGAGAATGAACAGAGAGAGGCTGGTCTGGGATAGAGAATGAACAGAGAGAGGCTGGTCTGGGATAGAGAATGAACAGTGAGAGGCTGGTCTGGGATAGAGAATGAACAGAGAGAGGCTGGTCTGGGATAGAGAATGAACAGAGAGAGGCTGGTCTGGGGTAGAGAATGAACAGAGAGAGGCTGGTCTGGGGTAGAGAATGAACAGAGAGAGGCTGGTCTGGGATAGAGAATGAACAGAGAGAGGCTGGTCTGGGGTAGAGAATGAACAGAGAGAGGCTGGTCTGGGATAGAGAATGAACAGTGAGAGGCTGGTCTGGGATAGAGAATGAACAGAGAGAGGTTGGTCTGGGGTAGAGAATGAACAGAGAGAGGCTGGTCTGGGATAGAGAATGAACAGAGAGAGGTTGGTCTGGGGTAGAGAATGAACAGAGAGAGGCTGGTCTGGGATAGAGAATGAACAGAGAGAGGCTGGTCTGGGATAGAGAATGAACAGAGAGAGAATGGTCTGGGATAGAGAATGAACAGAGAGAGGCTGGTC
Source organism: Oncorhynchus keta (assembly GCF_023373465.1). Taxonomy (NCBI): domain Eukaryota; kingdom Metazoa; phylum Chordata; class Actinopteri; order Salmoniformes; family Salmonidae; genus Oncorhynchus; species Oncorhynchus keta. The sequence continues at coordinate 6,004 of NW_026285672.1, read as the reverse complement.
TGGGGTAGAGAATGAACAGAGAGAGAATGGTCTGGGGTAGAGAATGAACAGAGAGAGGCTGGTCTGGGATAGAGAATGAACAGTGAGAGGCTGGTCTGGGGTAGAGAATGAACAGAGAGAGGCTGGTCTGGGATAGAGAATGAACAGTGAGAGGCTGGTCTGGGATAGAGAATGAACAGAGAGAGGTTGGTCTGGGGTAGAGAATGAACAGAGAGAGGCTGGTCTGGGATAGAGAATGAACAGAGAGAGAATGGTCTGGGATAGAGAATGAACAGAGAGAGGCTGGTCTGGGATAGAGAATGAACAGAGAGAGGTTGGTCTGGGGTAGAGAATGAACAGAGAGAGGCTGGTCTGGGATAGAGAATGAACAGAGAGAGGCTGGTCTGGGGTAGAGAATGAACAGAGAGAGGCTGGTCTGGGATAGAGAATGAACAGAGAGAGAATGGTCTGGGATAGAGAATGAACAGAGAGAGGCTGGTCTGGGATAGAGAATGAACAGTGAGAGGCTGGTCTGGGGTAGAGAATGAACAGAGAGAGGCTGGTCTGGGATAGAGAATGAACAGTGAGAGGCTGGTCTGGGATAGAGAATGAACAGAGAGAGGCTGGTCTGGGATAGAGAATGAACAGAGAGAGGCTGGTCTGGGGTAGAGAATGAACAGAGAGAGGCTGGTCTGGGGTAGAGAATGAACAGAGAGAGGCTGGTCTGGGGTAGAGAATGAACAGAGAGAGGCTGGTCTGGGATAGAGAATGAACAGAGAGAGGCTGGTCTGGGATAGAGAATGAACAGTGAGAGGCTGGTCTGGGGTAGAGAATGGACAGAGAGAGGCTGGTCTGGGGTAGAGAATGAACAGAGAGAGGCTGGCCTGGGGTAGAGAATGAACAGAGAGAGCTGGTCTGGGATAGAGAATGAACAGAGAGAGGCTGGTCTGGGGTAGAGAATGAACAGAGAGAGGCTGGTCTGGGATAGAGAATGAACAGAGAGAGGCTGGTCTGGGGTAGAGAATGAACAGAGAGAGGCTGGTCTGGGATAGAGAATGAACAGAGAGAGGCTGGTCTGGGGTAGAGAATGAACAGAGAGAGGCTGGTCTGGGGTAGAGAATGAACAGAGAGAGGCTGGTCTGGGATAGAGAATGAACAGAGAGAGGCTGGTCTGGGGTAGAGAATGAACAGAGAGAGGCTGGTCTGGGGTAGAGAATGAACAGAGAGAGGCTGGTCTGGGATAGAGAATGAACAGAGAGAGAATGGTCTGGGATAGAGAATGAACAGAGAGAGCTGGTCTGGGGTAGAGAATGAACAGAGAGAGAATGGTCTGGGATAGAAAATGAACAGAGAGGGCCGGTCTGGGATAGAGAATGAACAGAGAGAGGCTGGTCTGGGATAGAGAATGAACAGAGAGAGGCTGGTCTGGGATAGAGAATGAACAGAGAGAGAATGGTCTGGGATAGAGAATGAACAGAGAGAGAATGGTCTGGGATAGAGAATGAACAGAGAGAGAATGGTCTGGGATAGAGAATGAACAGAGAGGCTGGTCTGGGGTAGAGAATGTCGGCGTTCCAATTCATCCCAAAGGTGTTCAATGGCTTTGAGGTCACGGCTCTGTGCAGGCCAGTCAAGTTCCACACCAATCTTGACAAGCCATTTTCTGTACGGAACTCGCTTTGTGCCAGGGGTTATTGTCATGCTGAAACAGGAAAGGGCCTTCCCCAAACTGTTGCCACAAACTATATACAGAGGGTACCGGTACAGAGTCAATGTGGAGGCTATATACAGGGTGTACCTGTACAGAGTCAATGTGGAGGCTATATACAGGGTGTACCTGTACAGAGTCAATGTGCAGGGGCACTGGTTAGTCGAGGCAATTGAGGTAGTATGTACATGTAGGTAGAGTTAAAGTGACTATGCAGAGATAATAAACAGAGAGTAGCAGCAGTGAGGGGTCTGGGTAGGCCTTTGATTAGCTGTTCAGGAGTCTTATGACTTGGGGGTAGAAGCTGTTTAGAAGCCTCTTGGACCTAGACTTTGCGCTCCGGTACCGCTTGCCGTGCGGTAACAGATTAAACCGTCTTTGACTCATTTTAGGGCCTTTCTCTGACACCGCCTGGCATAGAGGTCCTGGATGGCAGGAAGCTTGGCCCCAGTGATGTACCAGGGCCATATGCACTACCCTCTGAGGTGCCTTGTGGTCGGAGGCCGAGCAGTTGCCATACCAGGCAGGATGCTCTAGATGGTGCAGCTGTAGAACCTTTTGAGGATCTCAGGACCCATGCCAAATCTTTTTAGTTTCCTGGGGGGGAATATGTTTTATCGTGCACTCTACACGACTGTCTTGGTGTGTTTGGGCCATGTTAGTTTGTTGGTGATGTGGACACCAAGGAACTTGAAGCTCTCAACCTGCTCCACTACAGCCCCGTCGATGAGAATGGGGGCGTGCTCGGTCCTCTTTTTCCTGTAGTCCACAATCATCTCCTTTCTATGCTGTAGCATTAAGATTTCCCTTCACTGGAACTAAGGGTCCAAACCATGAAAAACAGCCCCAGACCATTAGTCCTCCTCCACCAAACTTTACAGTTGTATTCGGACAGGCAGCGTTCTCCTGGCATACGCCAAACTCAGATTTGTGTGATTCATCACGCCAAAGAACGCGTTTCAACTGCTCCGGAGTCCAATGGCGGCTAACTTTACACCACTCCAGCCGACACTTGGCATTTTGGTGATCTTAGGCTTGTGTGCGGCTGCTCGGCCATGGAAACCAATTTCATGAAGCTCCCGACGAACAGTCCTTCAGCTGACGTTGCTTCCAGAGGCAGTTTAGTGTTGCAACCGAGGACAGCCATTTTTTATGTGCTATGTTCTTCAGCACTCGGCGGTCCCGTTCTGTGAGCTTGTGTGGTCTACCACTTCGCGGCTGAGCCGTTGTTGCTCCTAGACGTTTCCACTTCACAATAACAGCTCTTACAGTTGACCGGGATCTAGCAGGGGAGAAATTTGACGAACTGACTTGTTGGAAAGGTAGCATCCTGTGACGGTGCCACGTTGAAAGTCACTGAGCTCTTCAGTAAGGACCATTCTACTGCCAATGTTTGTCTATGGAGATGGCTGTGTGCTCGATTTTAATCACCACTACTGTCACTCCCTCCCTTCTCCCTGTCCACCTCCTCTCCTCTCCTCTCCTCTCCTCTCCTCTCCTCTCCTCTCCTCTCCTCTCCTCTCCTTTCCCTCTCTCTCTCTCTCTCTCTCTCTCTCTCTCTCCTCTCCTCTCCTCTCCTCTAATAATAATATTTATTATTTACTATCTTGCATCAAAATAACCAGGTTTTTCCAGATGTGTGTCTGTCCCTCGCCCCTCATAACGTATGAAGACCAGCTACATTTTCAAGCATCACATTCTCTCCTCTTGTGTACTCCCCCTCTGCCCTCTCATCTTCTGCCCTCTCCTCTTCTCTCCTCTCCTCTCATCTTCTGCCCTCTCCTCTTCTCTCCTCTCCTCCCCTCTTCTGCCCTCTCCTCTTCTCTCCTCTCCTCCCATCTTCTGCCCTCTCCTCCCCTCTCATCTCCTCCCCTTTCTTCCTCTCCCCTCTCCTCTCCTCTCCTCTTCTGCCCTCCACTTCTGTCCTCTCCTCTTCTGCTCCTCTCCGTCCTCCCTCTCTCCTCTCTTCTGCTCCTCTCTGTCCTCCCTCTCTCCTCTCTCCTCCCCCGTCTCTCCTCTCTCCTCCCTGTCCTCCCTCTCTCCTATCCTTTCCTCCCTCTCTCCTCTCCTCCCTGCTCTGTCCTCCCTCTCCTCTCCTCTCCTCTAATAATAATATTTATTATTTATTGTCTTGCATCAAAATAACCAGCTTTTTCCAAATGTGTGTCTGTCCCTCGCCCCTCATAACGTATGAAATGCAGCTCTATTTTCATGCATCACATCTTCTCTCCTCTCCTCTTATGCCCTCCCCTCTCCTGCCCTCTTCTCTCCTTCTAACCTCTCCTCTCCTCCCATTTCCTCCCCTCTCTCTCTCTCCTCACCTATCCTCTCTCCTCTCCTCTCCTCCCTGTCCAGTCCTCTCCTCTTCTCTTCTCCCTGTCCTGCCAATCCAACCCCAACCTAGTCCTGCCAATCCAACCCCGACCTAGTCCTGCCAATCCAACCCCGACCTAGTCCTGCCAATCCACCCTCGACCTAGTCCTGCCAATCCACCCTCGACCTAGTCCTGCCAATCCACCCTCGACCTAGTCCTGCCAATCCACCCTCGACCTAGTCCTGCCAATCCACCCTCGACCTAGTCCTGCCAATCCACCCTCGAACCTAGTCCTGCCAATCCACCCTCGACCTAGTCCTGCCAATCCACCCTCGACCTAGTCCTGCCAATCCTCCCTCGACCTAGTCCTGCCAATCCTCCCTCGACCTAGTCCTGTCAATCCACCCTCGACCTAGTCCTGCCAATCCACCCTCGACCTAGTCCTGCCAATCCACCCTCGACCTAGTCCTGCCAATCCACCCTCGACCTAGTCCTGCCAATCCTCCCTCGACCTAGTCCTGCCAATCCACCCTCGACCTAGTCCACCCTCGACCTTTTTCAAACAAAACATACATGTATTGTGTAACATGAAGTCCTATGAGTGTCATCTGATGAAGAACATCAAAGGTTAGTGATTAATTTGATCTCTATTTCTGCTTTTTGTGACTCCTCTCTTTGGCTGGAAAAAATGGCTGATTATTATCTGACCCTGCTGGTCATCTATGAACGTTTGAACATCTTGGCCATGTTCTGTTATAATCTCCACCCGGCACAGCCAGAAGAGGACTGGCCACACCTCATAGCCTGGTTCCTCTCTAGGTTTATAATCTCCACTCGGCACAGCCAGAAGAGGACTGGCCACTCCTCATAGCCTGGTTCCTCTCTAGGTTTATAATCTCCACCCGGCACAGCCAGAAGAGGACTGGCCACTCCTCTTAGCCTGGTTCCTCTCTAGGTTTATAATCTCCACCCGGCACAGCCAGAAGAGGACTGGCCACTCCTCATAGCCTGGTTCCTCTCTAGGTTTATAATCTCCACCCGGCACAGCCAGAAGAGGACTGGCCACTCCTCATACCCTGGTTCCTCTCTAGGTTGATAATCTCCACCCGGCACAGCCAGAAGAGGACTGGCCACCCCTCATAGCCTGGTTCCTCTCTAGGTTTATAATCTCCACCCGGCACAGCCAGAAGAGGACTGGCCACTCCTCATAGCCTGGTTCCTCTCTAGGTTGATAATCTCCACCCGGCACAGCCAGAAGAGGACTGGCCACCCTCAGAGCCTGGTTCCTCTCTAGGTTTATAATCTCCACCCGGCACAGCCAGAAGAGGACTGGCCACCCCTCAGAGCCTGGTTCCTCTCTAGGTTTATAATCTCCACCCGGCACAGCCAGAAGAGGACTGGCCACTCCTCATAGCCTGGTTCCTCTCTAGGTTTATAATCTCCACCCGGCACAGCCAGTAGAGGACTGGCCACCCCTCATAGCCTGGTTCCTCTCTAGGTTTATAATCTCCACCCCTCATAGTCTGGTTCCTCTCTAGCTTTCTAATCTCCACCCGGCACAGCCAGAAGAGGACTGGCCACCCCTCATAGCCTGGTTCCTCTCTAGGTTTCTAATCTCCACCCGGCACAGCCAGAAGAGGACTGGCCACTCCTCATAGCCTGGTTCCTCTCTAGATACTACTGTTAGACACTACTGTTAGACACTACTGTTAGACACTACTGTTAGACACTACTTTAGACACTACTGTTAGACACTACTGTTAGATACTACTGTTAGATACTACTGTTAGATACTACTGTTAGACACTACTGTTAGATACTACTGTTAGACACTACTGTTAGACACTACTGTTAGATACTACTGTTAGACACTACTGTTAGATACTACTGTTAGACACTACTGTTAGATACTACTGTTAGACACTACTGTTAGACACTACTGTTAGATACTACTGTTAGATACTACTGTTAGATACTACTGTTAGACACTACTGTTAGACACT
>NW_026285671.1:0-9977 GCF_023373465.1 Oncorhynchus keta | reverse complement strand
TCTGTTTAGGGTCAGTCACAGTGGTCAGGTATTATGCCACTGTATACTCTCTGTTTAGGGTCAGTCACAGTAGTCAGGTATTCTGCCACTGTGTACTCTCTGTTTAGGGTCAGTCACAGTGGTCAGATATTCTGCCACTGTCTACTCTGTGTTTAGGGTCAGTCACAGTGGTTAGGTATTCTGCCACTGTATACTCTCTGTTTAGGACCAGTCACAGTGGTCAGGTATTCTGCCACTGTGTCCTCTCTGTTTAGGGTCAGTCACAGTGGTCAGGTATTCTGCCACTGTATACTCTCTGTTTAGGGCCAGTCACAGTGGTCAGGTATTCTGCCACTGTATACTCTCTGTTTAGGGTCAGTCACAGTGGTCAGGTATTCTTCCACTGTGTTCTCTCTGTTTAGGGTCAGTCACAGTGGTTAGGTATTCTGCCACTGTATACTCTCTGTTTAGGACCAGTCACAGTGGTCAGGTATTCTGCCACTGTATACTCTCTGTTTAGGGTCAGTCACAGTGGTCAGGTATTCTGCCACTGTGTACTCTCTGTTTAGGGTCAGTCACAGTGGTCAGGTATTCTGTATACTCTCTGTTTAGGGTCAGTCACAGTGGTCAGGTATTCTGCCACTGTGTACTCTCTGTTTAGGGTCAGTCACAGTGGTCAGGTATTCTGCCACTGTGTACTCTCTGTTTAGGGTCAGTCACAGTGGTCAGGTATTTTTCCACTGTGTTCTCTCTGTTTAGGGTCAGTCACAGTGGTCAGGTACTCTGCCACTGTGTACTCTCTGTTTAGGGGTCAGTCACAGTGGTCAGGTATTCTGCCACTGTGTACTCTCTTTTAGGGTCAGTCACGGTGGTCAGGTATTCTGCCACTGTGTACTCTCTGTTTAGGGTCAGTCACAGTGGTCAGGTATTCTGCCACTGTGTACTCTCAGTTTAGGGTCAGTCACAGTGGTCAGGTATTCTGCCACTGTGTACTCTCTGTTTAGGGTCAGTCACAGTGGTCAGGTATTCTGCCACTGTGTACTCTCTGTTTAGGGTCAGTCACAGTGGTCAGGTATTCTGCCACTGTATACTCTCTGTTTAGGGTCAGTCACAGTGGTCAGGTATTCTGCCACTGTATACTCTCTGTTTAGGGTCAGTCACAGTGGTCAGGTATTCTGCCACTGTTTACTCTCTCTGTTTAGGGTCAGTCACAGTGGTCAGGTATTCTGCCACTGTATACTCTCTGTTTAGGGTCAGTCACAGTGGTCAGGTATTCTGCCACTGTGTACTCTCTGTTTAGGGTCAGTCACAGTGGTCAGGTATTCTTCCACTGTGTTCTCTCTGTTTAGGGTCAGTCACAGTGGTCAGGTATTCTGCCACTGTGTACTCTCTGTTTAGGGTCAGTCACAGTGGTCAGGTATTCTGCCACTGTGTACTCTCTGTTTAGGGTCAGTCACAGTGGTCAGGTATTCTGCCACTGTGTACTCTCTGTTTAGGGTCAGTCACAGTGGTCAGGTATTCTGCCACTGTGTACTCTCTGTTTAGGGTCAGTCACAGTGGTCAGGTATTCTGCCACTGTGTACTCTCTGTTTAGGGTCAGTCACAGTGGTCAGGTATTCTGCCACTGTGTACTCTCTGTTTAGGGTCAGTCACAGTGGTAAGGTATTCTGCCACTGTGTACTCTCTGTTTAGGGTCAGTCACAGTGGTCAGGTATTCTGCCACTGTGTACTCTCTGTTTAGGGTCAGTCACAGTGGTCAGGTATTCTGCCACTGTGTACTCTCGGTTTAGGGTCAGTCACAGTGGTCAGGTATTCTGTATACTCTCTGTTTAGGGTCAGTCACAGTGGTCAGGTATTCTGCCACTGTGTACTCTCTGTTTAGGGTCAGTCACAGTGGTCAGGTATTCTGGCACTGTATACTCTCTGTTTAGGGTCAGTCACAGTGGTCAGATATTCTGCCACTGTGTCCTCTCTGTTTAGGGTCAGTCACAGTGGTCAGGTATTCTGCCGCTGTGTCCTCTCTGTTTAGGGTCAGTCACAGTGGTCAGGTATTCTGTATACTCTCTGTTTGGGCCAGTCACAGTGGTCAGGTATTCTGCCACTGTGTACTCTCTGTTTAGGGCCAGTCACAGTGGTCAGGTATTCTGTATACTCTCTGTTTAGGGCCAGTCACAGTGGTCAGGTATTCTGCCACTGTGTACTCTCTGTTTAGGGTCAGTCACAGTAGTCAGGTATTCTGCCACTGTATACTCTCTGTTTGGGCCAGTCACAGTGGTCAGGTATTCTGCCACTGTGTACTCTCTGTTTAGGGCCAGTCACAGTGGTCAGGTATTCTGTATACTCTCTGTTTAGGGTCAGTCACAGTGGTCAGGTATTATGCCACTGTATACTCTCTGTTTAGGGTCAGTCACAGTAGTCAGGTATTCTGCCACTGTGTACTCTCTGTTTAGGGTCAGTCACAGTGGTCAGATATTCTGCCACTGTCTACTCTGTGTTTAGGGTCAGTCACAGTGGTTAGGTATTCTGCCACTGTATACTCTCTGTTTAGGACCAGTCACAGTGGTCAGGTATTCTGCCACTGTGTCCTCTCTGTTTAGGGTCAGTCACAGTGGTCAGGTATTCTGCCACTGTGTACTCTCTGTTTAGGGTCAGTCACAGTGGGCAGGTATTCTGTATACTCTCTGTTTAGGGCCAGTCACAGTGGTCAGGTATTCTGCCACTGTATACTCTCTGTTTAGGGTCAGTCACAGTGGTCAGGTATTCTGCCACTGTGTACTCTCTGTTTAGGGTCAGTCACAGTGGTCAGGTATTCTGCCACTGTGTACTCTCTGTTTAGGGTCAGTCACAGTGGTCAGGTATTCTGCCACTGTGTACTCTCTGTTTAGGGTCAGTCACAGTGGTCAGGTATTCTTCCACTGTGTACTCTCTGTTTAGGGTCAGTCACAGTGGTCAGGTATTCTGCCACTGTGTACTCTCTGTTTAGGGTCAGTCACAGTGGTCAGGTATTCTGCCACTGTGTACTCTCTGTTTAGGGTCAGTCACAGTGGTCAGGTATTCTGCCACTGTGTACTCTCTGTTTAGGGTCAGTCACAGTGGTCAGGTATTCTGCCACTGTGTACTCTCTGTTTAGGGTCAGTCACAGTGGTCAGGTATTCTGCCACTGTGTACTCTCTGTTTAGGGTCAGTCACAGTGGTCAGGTATTCTGCCACTGTATACTCTCTGTTTAGGGTCAGTCACAGTGGTCAGGTATTCTGCCACTGTGTACTCTCTGTTTAGGGTCAGTCACAGTGGTCAGGTATTCTGCCACTGTATACTCTCTGTTTAGGGTCAGTCACAGTGGTCAGGTATTCTGCCACTGTATACTCTCTGTTTAGGGTCAGTCACAGTGGTCAGGTATTCTGCCACTGTGTACTCTCTGTTTAGGGTCAGTCACAGTGGTCAGGTATTCTGCCACTGTATACTCTCTGTTTAGGGTCAGTCACAGTGGTCAGGTATTCTGCCACTGTGTACTCTCTGTTTAGGGTCAGTCACAGTGGTCAGGTATTCTGCCACTGTATACTCTCTGTTTAGGGTCAGTCACAGTGGTCAGGTATTCTGCCACTGTGTACTCTCTGTTTAGGGTCAGTCACAGTGGTCAGGTATACTGCCACTGTATACTCTCTGTTTAGGGTCAGTCACAGTGGTCAGGTATTCTGCCACTGTGTACTCTGGGTTTAGGGTCAGTCACAGTGGTCAGGTATTCTGCCACTGTATACTCTCTGTTTAGGGTCAGTCACAGTGGTCAGGTATTCTGCCACTGTGTACTCTCTGTTTAGGGTCAGTCACAGTGGTCAGGTATTCTGCCACTGTGTACTCTCTGTTTAGGGTCAGTCACAGTGGTCAGATATTCTGCCACTGTGTCCTCTCTGTTTAGGGTCAGTCACAGTGGTCAGGTATTCTGCCGCTGTGTCCTCTCTGTTTAGGGTCAGTCACAGTGGTCAGGTATTCTGCCACTGTATACTCTCTGTTTGGGCCAGTCACAGTGGTCAGGTATTCTGCCACTGTGTACTCTCTGTTTAGGGCCAGTCACAGTGGTCAGGTATTCTGTATACTCTCTGTTTAGGGCCAGTCACAGTGGTCAGGTATTCTGCCACTGTGTACTCTCTGTTTAGGGTCAGTCACAGTAGTCAGGTATTCTGCCACTGTATACTCTCTGTTTGGGCCAGTCACAGTGGTCAGGTATTCTGCCACTGTGTACTCTCTGTTTAGGGCCAGTCACAGTGGTCAGGTATTCTGTATACTCTCTGTTTAGGGTCAGTCACAGTGGTCAGGTATTATGCCACTGTATACTCTCTGTTTAGGGTCAGTCACAGTAGTCAGGTATTCTGCCACTGTGTACTCTCTGTTTAGGGTCAGTCACAGTGGTCAGATATTCTGCCACTGTCTACTCTGTGTTTAGGGTCAGTCACAGTGGTTAGGTATTCTGCCACTGTATACTCTCTGTTTAGGGCCAGTCACAGTGGTCAGGTATTCTGCCACTGTATACTCTCTGTTTAGGGTCAGTCACAGTGGTCAGGTATTCTGTATACTCTCTGTTTAGGGTCAGTCACAGTGGTCAGGTATTATGCCACTGTATACTCTCTGTTTAGGGTCAGTCACAGTAGTCAGGTATTCTGCCACTGTTTACTCTCTGTTTAGGGTCAGTCACAGTGGTCAGATATTCTGCCACTGTCTACTCTGTGTTTAGGGTCAGTCACAGTGGTTAGGTATTCTGCCACTGTATACTCTCTGTTTAGGACCAGTCACAGTGGTCAGGTATACTGCCACTGTATACTCTCTGTTTAGGGTCAGTCACAGTGGTCAGGTATTCTGCCACTGTATACTCTCTGTTTAGGGTCAGTCACAGTGGTCAGGTATTCTGCCACTGTATACTCTCTGTTTAGGGTCAGTCACAGTGGTCAGGTATTCTGCCACTGTTTACTCTCTGTTTAGGGTCAGTCACAGTGGGCAGGTATTCTGTATACTCTCTGTTTAGGGTCAGTCACAGTGGTCAGGTATTCTGTATACTCTCTGTTTAGGGTCAGTCACAGTGGTCAGGTATTCTGCCACTGTGTACTCTCTGTTAAGGGTCAGTCACAGTGGTCAGGTATTCTGTATACTCTCTGTTTAGGGCCAGTCACAGTGGTCAGGTATTCTGTATACTCTCTGTTTAGGGTCAGTCACAGTGGTCAGGTATTCTGCCACTGTATACTCTCTGTTTAGGGTCAGTCACAGTGGTCAGGTATTCTGCCACTCTCTGTTTAGGGTCAGTCACAGTGGTCAGGTATTCTGTATACTCTCTGTTTAGGGTCAGTCACAGTGGTCAGGTATTCTGCCACTGTATACTCTCTGTTTAGGGCCAGTCACAGTGGTCAGGTATACTGTATACTCTTTGTTTAGGGCCAGTCACAGTGGTCAGGTATTCTGTATACTCTCTGTTTAGGGCCAGTCACAGTGGTCAGGTATTCTGCCACTGTGTACTCTCTGTTTAGGGCCAGTCACAGTGGTCAGGTATACTGTATACTCTTTGTTTAGGGCCAGTCACAGTGGTCAGGTATTCTGTATACTCTCTGTTTAGGGCCAGTCACAGTGGTCAGGTATTCTGCCACTGTGTACTCTCTGTTTAGGGTCAGTCACAGTGGTTAGGTATTCTGCCACTGTGTACTCTCTGTTTAGGGCCAGTCACAGTGGTCAGGTATTCTGTATACTCTCTGTTTAGGGCCAGTCACAGTGGTCAGGTATTCTGCCACTGTATACTCTCTGTTTAGGGTCAGTCACAGTGGTCAGGTATTCTGCCACTGTGTACTCTCTGTTTAGGGTCAGTCACAGTGGTCAGGTATTCTGCCACTGTATACTCTCTGTTTAGGGCCAGTCACATTGGTCAGGTATTCTGCCACTGTGTACTCTCTGTTTAGGGTCAGTCACAGTGGTCAGGTATTCTGCCACTGTATACTCTCTGTTTAGGGTCAGTCACAGTGGTCAGGTATTCTGTATACTCTTTGTTTATGGTCAGTCACAGTGGTCAGGTATTCTGCCACTCTCTGTTTAGGGTCAGTCACAGTGGTCAGGTATTCTGCCACTGTGTACTCTCTGTTTAGGGTCAGTCACAGTGGTCAGGTATTCTGCCACTGTGTACTCTCTGTTTAGGGTCAGTCACAGTGGTCAGATATTCTGCCACTGTGTCCTCTGTTTAGGGTCAGTCACAGTGGTCAGGTATTCTGCCACTGTATACTCTCTGTTTAGGGTCAGTCACAGTGGTCAGATATTCTGCCACTGTGTCCTCTCTGTTTAGGGTCAGTCACAGTGGTCAGGTATTCTGCCGCTGTGTCCTCTCTGTTTAGGGTCAGTCACAGTGGTCAGGTATTCTGTATACTCTCTGTTTAGGGTCAGTCACAGTGGTCAGGTATTCTGCCACTGTGTACTCTCTGTTTAGAGTCAGTCACAGTGGTCAGGTATTCTGTATACTCTTTGTTTAGGGTCAGTCACAGTGGTCAGATATTCTGCCACTGTATACTCTCTGTTTAGGGTCAGTCACAGTGGTCAGGTATTCTGTATACTCTCTGTTTAGGGTCAGTCACAGTGGTCAGGTATTCTGCCACTGTGTACTCTCTGTTTAGGGTCAGTCACAGTGGTCAGGTATTCTGCCACTGTATACTCTCTGTTTAGGGTCAGTCACATTGGTCAGGTATTCTGCCACTGTATACTCTCTGTTTAGGGTCAGTCACAGTAGTCAGGTATTCTGCCACTGTGTACTCTCTGTTTAGGGCCAGTCACAGTGGTCAGGTATTCTGTATACTCTCTGTTTAGGGTCAGTCACAGTGGTCAGGTATTCTGCCACTGTGTACTCTCTGTTTAGGGTCAGTCTCAGTGGTCAGGTATTCTGTATACTCTCTGTTTAGGGCCAGTCACAGTGGTCAGGTATTCTGTATACTCTTTGTTTGGGGTCAGTCACAGTGGTCAGGTATTCTGCCACGGTATACTCTCTGTTTAGGGCCAGTCACAGTGGTCAGGTATTCTGCCACTGTATACTCTCTGTTTAGGGTCAGTCACAGTGGTCAGGTATTCTGTATACTCTCTGTTTAGGGCCAGTCACAGTGGTCAGGTATTCTGTATACTCTTTGTTTGGGGTCAGTCACAGTGGTCAGGTATTCTGCCACTGTATACTCTCTGTTTAGGGTCAGTCACAGTAGTCTGGTATACTGCCACTGTGTACTCTCTGTTTAGGGTCAGTCACAGTGGTCAGGTATTCTGCCACTCTCTGTTTAGGGTCAGTCACAGTGGTCAGGTATTCTGTATACTCTCTGTTTAGGGTCAGTCACAGTGGTCAGGTATTCTGCCACTGTATACTCTCTGTTTAGGGCCAGTCACAGTGGTCAGGTATACTGTATACTCTTTGTTTAGGGCCAGTCACAGTGGTCAGGTATTCTGTCCCTGTGTACTCTCTGTTTAGGGTCAGTCACAGTGGTCAGGTATACTGTATACTCTCTGTTTATGGCCAGTCACAGTGGTCAGGTATTCTGCCACTGTGTACTCTCTGTTTAGGGTCAGTCACAGTGGTCAGGTATTCTGCCACTGTGTACTCTCTGTTTAGGGCCAGTCACAGTGGTCGGGTATTCTGTATACTCTCTGTTTAGGGCCAGTCACAGTGGTCAGGTATTCTGCCACTGTATACTCTCTGTTTAGGGTCAGTCACAGTAGTCAGGTATTCTGCCACTGTGTACTCTCTGTTTAGGGCCAGTCACAGTGGTCAGGTATTCTGTATACTCTCTGTTTAGGGTCAGTCACAGTGGTCAGGTATTCTGCCACTGTGTACTCTCTGTTTAGGGTCAGTCTCAGTGGTCAGGTATTCTGTATACTCTCTGTTTAGGGCCAAATAACATTATAGTTTGCACCATTTTTTGTTGTTGTTAATTCATTCCAATATGTCAAGTAACTATCTTTTTGTTTTCTCATGATTTGGTTGGGTCCATTTGTGTTGCTGTCCTGGGGCTCTGTGGGGGTCTGTTTGTGTTTGTGAACAGAGCCCCCTGGACCAGCTTGCTTAGGGGACACTTCTCCGGGTTCATGTCTGGTGATGGCTTTGTTTCGGAAAGGTTTGGGAATCACTTCCTTTTAGGTGGTTGTAGAATTGAACAGATCTTTTCTGGATATGTTTGCAGAATTCTGCTTGCAGAGTCTCAATTTGGTGTTTGTCCCATTTTGTGAATTCTTGGTTGGTGAGCGGACTCCAGTCCTCACAGCCGTATAGAGCAATGGGTTCTATAACTAATTCAAGTATTTTTAGCCAGATCCTAAAGGGCAATGGGGTCGAATTTGTCAAATTTGATGTTCCTTTGGATGGGGCAGAAGGCCCTTCGTGCCATGTCTCTCAGATCGTTAACTGCTTTGTGGAAGTTACCTGTGGCGCTGATGTTTAGGCTGTGGTATGTATAGTTGTTTGTATGCTCTAGGGCAACGGTGTCCAGATGGAATTTGTATTTGTGGTCCTGCAAACTGGACCTTTTTTGGAACACCATTATTTTTGCTGTACTGATTTTGATTGTCAGACAGAATCTGTGCATTAGATCTAGGTGCTGATGTAGACCCTCCTTGGTTGGGGACAGATCTAGGTGTTGCTGTTCACCCTCCTTGGTTGGGGACAGATCTAGGTGTTGCTGTAGACCCTCCTTGGTTGGGGACAGATCTAGGTGTTGCTGTAGACCCTCCTTGGTTGGGGACAGATCTAGGTGTTGCTGTAGACCCTCCTTGGTTGGGGACAGATCTAGGTGTTTCTGTCTCTCTCTTGGTATCTCCTTTCCCTCTATACCCTCCTCTCTCTCTCCTCTTTGTAAATGTTAACATTTACAAAGCAAGGAAACTAGATAATTAACAGAAGTGACCCCCTCCTCTCCCTCTACCCTCTTCCACTCTCTCTCTCCTCTTTCTCTATCCCCCCTCCTCTCACACTCTCTTTATCCTGTTCATCTACCCTCCTTCCTCTCACTATCTCTCTCTTTCCTTTCTCTATCCCTCCTCATCTCCCTCTCTCCCCTCTCACTGTATCCCCCTCCTCTCTCTCTCTCTCTCTCTCTCTCTCTCTCTCTATCTCCCTCCCTCTCCCTCTATTCTCCCTCTCTCCTCTCCCTCTATGCCCCTCTCTCTGATAGGCTGAGCTGAGGTCACACAAACTCACATTCAAAGTCAAATGTGACATAAACAAAGACACCTGCTCCGACTCTTTCATCAGTTACAAAGGCAAGATCATCGATATTTAAAGATGAAAAGTCTACTAAAAAGAGCATATTTTACTCTACATCATGTCACCTCACTCAAAATGACCTTTTGTTCATACAGCTTCATCCACGGTTTGGTCAAACAGTAAAGGACATTATCCTCATGATTCCTATAATGAAAGTGTCTTCTGTCTACGGCGTCCAAACTGTTTGGGCTACATACTAATGTGACCCCGCTGTGGAAAGGTGTGACTCTTGTTTTGCTCTAGGGCGCCCAAAGGCATCACAAGACTCATCTAGGACACACACAGGAAGACAGATAGACAGAGAACAAGAAGAAGCAAAGAGTGACAGCAGAGAAGATGCTGAGACAGATAGACAGAACAACAGGGAGCAGAGACACAGTTATAGTGGTGAGTTGTATCTCCAGACAGAGGAACAGTTATAGTGGTGAGTTGTATCTCCAGAGGAACAGTTATAGTTGTGCGTTGTCTCTCCAGAGGAACAGTTATAGTGGTGAGTTGTATCTCCAGAGGAACAGTTATAGTGGTGAGTTGTATCTCCAGACAGAGGAACAGTTATAGTGGTGAGTTGTATCTCCAGAGGAACAGTTATAGTGGTGAGTTGTATCTCCAGAGGAACAGTTATAGTGGTGAGTTGTATCTCCAGACGGAGGAACAGTTATAGTGGTGAGTTGTATCTCCAGAGGAACAGTTATAGTGGTGAGTTGTATCTCCAGACAGAGGAACAGTTATAGTGGTGAGGTG
>NW_026285670.1:0-19815 GCF_023373465.1 Oncorhynchus keta | reverse complement strand
AGGCTACCCTGCCGCCCCTCCACTCTAACCACTAGGCTACCCTGCCGTCCCTCCCTCAACCACAAGGGCTACCCTGCCGCCCCTCCCCTCTAACCACTAGGCTACCCTGCCGCCCCTCCCTCTAACCCGCTAGGCTACCCTGCCGTCCCTCCCTCTAACCACTAGGCTACCCTGCCGCCCCTCCCTCTAACCACTAGGCTACCCTGCCGCCCCTCCACTCTAACCACTAGGCTACCCTGCAGCTCCCTCCCTCCCTAACCACTAGGCTACCCTGCCGCCCCTCCCACTCTAACCACTAGAGCTGCCCTGCCGTCCCTCCCTCTAACCACTAGGCTACCCTGCCGTCCCTCCCTCTAACCACTAGGCTACCCTGCACTCCTCCCTCTAACCACTTGGCTACCCTGCCGTCCCTCCCCTCTAACCACTAGGCTACCCTGCCGCCTCCACTCTAACACTAGGCTACCCTGCCGTCCCTCCCTCTAACCACTAGAGCTACCTGCCGTCCCTCCCTCTAACCTGTGTTCCCTTCCGTCCCTCCCTCTAACCACTAGGCTACCCCTGCCGCCCCTCCCTCTAACCACTAGGCCTACCCTGCCGTCCCTCCCTCTAACCACTGGGCTGCCCTGCCGCCCCCTCCCCTCTAACCACTAGGCTACCCTGCCGCCCCTCCCTCTAACCACTAGGCTGCCCTGCCGCCCCTCCCTCTAACCACTAGGCTACCCTGCCGTCCCTCCACTCTAACCACAAGGCTACCCTGCCGCCCCTCCATCTAACCACTAGGCTACCCTGCCGCCCCTCCCTCTAACCACTAGGCTACCCTGCCCCGTCCCTCCCTCTAACCACAAGGCTACCCTGCCGCCCCTCCCTCTAACCACTAGGCTACCCTGCCGCCCCTCCCACTCTAACCACTAGGCTACCCTGCCGTCCCTCCACTCTAACCACTAGGCTACCCTGCCGCCCCTCCCTCTAACCACTAGGCTACCCACTCGCCCCTCCCTCTAACCACTAGGCTACCCTGCCGTCCCTCCACTCTAACCACTAGGCTGC
Organism: Oncorhynchus keta; assembly: GCF_023373465.1. Taxonomy (NCBI): domain Eukaryota; kingdom Metazoa; phylum Chordata; class Actinopteri; order Salmoniformes; family Salmonidae; genus Oncorhynchus; species Oncorhynchus keta. The sequence continues at coordinate 18,768 of NW_026285670.1, read as the reverse complement.
CCTGCCGCCCCTCCCTCTAACCACTAGGCTACCCTGCCGCCCCTCCCTCTAACCACTAGGCTACCCTGCCGCCCCTCCCTCTCTAACCACTAGGCTACCCTGCCGCCTCCAGAGATGACGGATCACCTGGAATGAGACTGAACCAGCTGTTCTGTGGTTGAGGAAGAGAGTTATCTGAAGATGGGCATCTTGTACAGTGTGTTGCCGTCTCGTCTCCATAGGTCTTTCAGACCTGTATCAGTAACTAGGGGTCCTTCTGTAGCTCAGTTGGTAGAGCATGGCGCTTGTAACGCCAGGAAGTGGGTTCGATCCCAGGACCACCCATACGTAGAATGTATGCACACATGACTGTAAGTCGCTTTGGATAAAAGTGTCTGCTAAATGGCATATATTATTATTATATTATCTCCTCTATCATATGGGCTCATAGTAGTTACATTACAACTGATGTTATTGCCATTGTGTCGCTGTGTCCATAGTGAGCGTTATGCCACTGGCGTTACAATTTGACAGTAATTATTCAAGACACAATCAACAATCAAAATCATTTTTAATTTCTTTATTTTTTTTTGCTCTTAATATTGTTTAATAACTTGATTGGTGGAATTATAAGAAAAAAAAGAAGACAAATTCAAACTGTCTGGGTGATAAAAACATATTTATGGTAAACTGGTATACGTGACTAGAAATGTAGTGTGTAGTGTGTGTGTGGTGTGTGTGTAGTGTGTGTGTGTGTGTGTGTGTAGCATGTGTAGTGTGTGTGTGTGTGTGAACGTGTGTGTGTATGTGTGTAGTGTGTGTGTGCGTGTAGTGTGTGTGTAGTGTGTGTGTGTAGCATGTGTGTGTAGTGTGTGTGGTGTGTAGTGTGTGTGTGTGTGTAGTGTGTGTGTGTGTGTGTAGCATGTGTGTGTGTAGTGTGTGTGTGTGTGTGTGTGTGTGTAGTGTGTGTGTGTGTGTGTGTGTGTGTACTGTGTGTGTGTGTGTGTGTGTGTGTGTGTGTGTAGTGTGTGTGTGTAGTGTGTGTAGTGTGTAGTGTGTGTGTGTGTGTGTGTGTGTGTGTGTGTGTGTGTAGTGTGTGTAGTGTGTAGTGTGTAGTGTGTGTAGTGTGTAGTGTGTGTGTGTGTAGTGTGTGTAGTGTGTAGTGTGTGTGTAGTGTGTAGTGTGTGTGTGTGTGTAGTGTGTGTAGTGTGTAGTGTCCAGACACGCTTCATATTAGCATCATTAGTGGTTCAGCTGCTTCAGGACTTGAAAAGTTGAAGATCTTGTAGTGTGAAGATCTTGGACCTTCTTCTGAGGCATAGAAGACTTCCACATCATCCCCTGAAACAAAGTCAACGGCTGCGTCCCCATAAGGCCCTGTTTTAAAAAGGTAGTGCACTACACGGGCAATAGGGTGCCATTCGGGACAGAACCCAAACACTTTCCTTCAGAAGTCATTGGTGCTTCCTGCACCTCATCTGAGACTGTAAGACTCTAAAGTTAATACAACATTTACATTTTTTTTTTTTAACTGACAAATTAATGGAATCTCAAGTTCTTGTCCAATAAAAGTAAACTTGTCCATCCTCTCAAATACATAGAGACACATGAAATGAATATTAGGAGACCTGATGTACAGCATCCAGTGTTAAAAACGATTCAAACAGCTCCGAACTAGAGCCTCATAACTATGTTCTGAATGGCACCTATTCTCTATACACTACACTGCTTTGGACCAGGACCCATCTGGACCAGAACCCATCTGGACCCATCTGGACCAGGACCCATCTGGACCAGGACCCATCTGGACCAGAACCCATCTGGACCCATCTGGACCAGGACCCATCTGGACCAGGACCCATCTGGACCAGGACCCACCTGGACCCATCTGGACCAGGACCCATCTGGACCAGGATCCATCTGGACCAGAACCCATCTGGACCGGGACCCATCTGTACCCATCTGGACCAGGACCCATCTGGACCAGGACCCATCTGGACCGGGACCCATCTGTACCCATCTGGACCAGGACCCATCTGGACCGGGACCCATCTGGACCAGGGCCCATCTGGACCGGAACACATCTGGACCAGAACACATCTGGACCAGAACACATCTGGACCGGGACCCATCTGGACCGGGACACATCTGGACCGGGACCCATCTGGACCAGGACCCATCTGGACCAGGGCCCACCTGGACCCATCTGGACCAGGACCCATCTGGACCAGGACCCATCTGGACTATAAAGGGAATAGAGTGCCATTTGGGACGAATAATTCAAAAGGATTGTGGGGCGGGGCTTATATTTGTCCTGTCACACACAAGTGTATTTCTTGCATATCCCAACTCCCCGAGACACCTGCAGGGAGTGGGGTCACTGGTCAGGGTCACCATATCCCAACTCCCCAGACACCTGCAGGGGGAGTGGGGTCACGGTCCAGGACACCATTGTACAGAGCCCCTGGAGCAATTAGGTTTAAAGTGCCTTGCTCAAGGGCACAGTGACACATCTCTGTTACTGGCCCAACACTCTAATCCTCAACTACCTGACACCTGAGGGATAATGGGGTCCTGCATTCAGGGTCACCATATCCCAACTCCCCGAGACACCTCACTAAGTGGGGTGACATATCTACAACTGGTGATGTAAGATGTAAAAGAAATGGGCCAGCCACATCCCAATTCCCTAGGACAGCTGTCCGGGGTCACGTCAGGGTCACCATATCCCAACTCCCCCTGAGACACCTGCAGGGTGTGGGGTCACGGTCAGGGTCACCATATCCCAACTCCCCGTCTGTCTGCAGGGTGTCTGTCACGTCCCCGAGTCACACCTGTCTGTGCCCAATTCTCAGATCTTTCTCCTGTATACTTTCTCACCATTGTACAGCTTCCCTGGAGCAATTGAATTAAAGTGCCTTGCTATTGGGAGTTTAGGGCTGGACTACATCTCTGTTACTGGCCCAACACTCTCCTTTCAGATCCATCCTGAAGGATAATGTTTCCAATTCATACAACAATAAACAGAACAGAATATCTCACAACCAGGGCAGTATGAACATTTTAGACCTGGCATCTACAACTGTGATGTACAGGGTGGCAAGGAAATGGGCCAGCCACATCTAATTCTAGGCCCCTCTGAGCCCCGTCTGTCTCTCTCTTTGTCTGTCCGACACACAGAGATGTCTTTGTCTGACCCAGTCCCATTCAGGTCTCTGTCTGTCTGTCTGTCTGTCTTTCTTTTCACGTTGTTGTTGGAGGCTGGAGCTGAGGCTGGAGCTGTCTGGAGCTGAGTCTGCTGGAGCTGAGGCTGGAGCTGAGGCTGGAGCTGAGGCTGGAGCTGAGGCTGGGCCTGGGGATGAGGATCATGGTCCAGGCTTGGTGCCGTTGCTGCTGCTGCTGCTGCTGCCTGCTCTGGTTTGTGGCTCTGGCTCAGTCCAATCACAGTCAGAATACTGATGATGTGAATGTGGAAGTACATTGACCTCGGGAAAACAGAAGATGTGATGAAATGCTACAGAAACAAAAACAACAAAGATGGACAGAATAAGAGAAAGGTAGAGATGACACGTCCTCCATAAAGATAACTGTCTGGTAGAGATGACACACTTGTCCTCCATCTGATAACTGACGGTGAGATGACACACTGTCCTGTAAAGATAACTGACAGAGATGACACACTTGTCTCCATAAAGACCCACTGGGCCCATCTCAGAGATGACTTTCCTCCTGACACTAGAGATGACACACTTGTCCTCCATAAAGACAACTGACGGTAGAGATGACACACTTGTCCTCCATAAAGACAACTGAAGTGAGATGACACACTTGTCCTCCATAAGACAACTGACGGTTAGAGATGACACACTTGTCCTCCATAAAGATAACTGTATAGAGATGACCACTTGTCCTCCATAAAGATAACTGACCTCTTGGTTTGATGGACACTTGTCCTCAAAGATAACTGACGGAAAGACATGACACACTTGTCCTCCATAAAGATAACTGACAGTGAGATGACACACTTGTCTCCATAAAGAAAAACAACAAAGATGGACAGTCCTCCATAAAGACAACTGACGGTTAGAGATGACACACTTGTCCTCCATAAAGATAACTGACGGTTAGAGATGACACACTTGTCCTCCATAAAGATAACTGACGGTAGAGATGACACACTTGTCCTCCATAAAGACAACTGACGGTAGAGATGACACACTTGTCCTCCATAAAGACAACTGACAGGTAGAGATGACACACTTGTCCTCCATAAAGATAACTGAGGTAGAGATGACACACTTGTCCATCCATAGAAGAATAAAGACGGAGGATGACACACTTGTCCTCCATAAAGACAACTGACGGTTAGAGATGACACACTTGTCCTCCATAAAGATAACTGACAGTTAGAGATGACACACTTGTCCTCCATAAAGACAACTGACGGTTAGAGATGACATAAAGATAACTGACAGGCTTGTCCTCCATAAAGACAACTGCTTAGAGATGACACTTGTCTCCATAAAGATAACTGACGGTTGAGATGACACACTTGTCCTCCATAAAGACAACTGACAGTAGAGATGACACACTTGTCAGAATAAAGACAACTGACGGTAGAGATGACACACTTGTCCTCCATAAAGATAACTGACGGTAGAGATGACACACTTGTCCTCCATAAAGACAACTGACGGTTAGAGATGACACACTTGTCCTCCATAAAGACAACTGACGGTAGAGATGACACACTTGTCCTCCATAAAGATAACTGACGGTTAGAGATGACACACTTGTCCTCCATAAAGACAACTGACGGTAGAGATGACACACTTGTCCTCCATAAAGACAACTGACGGTAGAGATGACACACTTGTCCTCCATAAAGACAACTGACGGTAGAGATGACACACTTGTCCTCCATAAAGACAACTGACGGTAGAGATGACACACTTGTCCTCCATAAAGACAACTGACGGTTAGAGATGACACACTTGTCCTCCATAAAGACAACTGACGGTAGAGATGACACACTTGTCCTCCATAAAGACAACTGACAGTAGAGATGACACACTTGTCCTCCATAAAGACAACTGACGGTAGAGATGACACACTTGTCCTCCATAAAGATAACTGACGGTAGAGATGACACACTTGTCCTCCATAAAGATAACTGACGGTTAGAGATGACACACTTGTCCTCCATAAAGACAACTGACGGTAGAGATGACACACTTGTCCTCCATAAAGACAACTGACGGTTAGAGATGACACACTTGTCCTCCATAAAGACAACTGACGGTAGAGATGACACACTTGTCCTCCATAAAGACAACTGACGGTTAGAGATGACACACTTGTCCTCCATAAAGACAACTGACGGTAGAGATGACACACTTGTCCTCCATAAAGACAACTGACGGTAGAGATGACACACTTGTCCATTGTGTCCAGGGCTTATTAATAAGATAATAGAACACTAAGCTACTAAATTGAACACATACGACCTAGCCTGGGTACCAGTCTGTTTGTGCTAACATTACACTCCTTGTCATGCCAAGAAGTTGACATGATAGCACATCCAGATCAGGGGCCAGGCTACATACGACCGTCATCGTTAAAGAGACACATTTGACCAGTAGGGAAAATAACCTAAATGAATGTTGACCTGTAGTACTGCATGGTAGGTTCTACTGCCAGCAGTAGGAAGGGCATGACGGTGTAGCAGACACACAGCTGAGTAGCTGCCCAGGTCACTACGTCATAGACAAGCTTCACAGGATGAGAGGACAGGAAATACTGCCGGACGTTCTTACGGACCTGCGGTGTGGGAGACAGAACACGGTTATGGTCGGCCCTGGGTGAGGCTGAGATGAGGAGACACATGAGGGTGCTGTGTGTGTGTGTGTGTGTGTGTGTGTGTGTGTGTGTGTGTGTGTGTGTGTGTGTGTGTGTGTGTGTGTGTGTGTGTGTGTGTGTGTGTGTGTGTGTGTGTGTGTGTGTGTGTGTGTGTGTGTGTGTGTGTGTGTGGAAGACAGCGACAGCGTGCTGCGTGTGATGGGGAAGACAGAGAGCGAGAGTAAGAAAAGACTCACAGCTCTGTCAGTGTGATGGGTACAGCAGTGATAATGGTACTCACAGCTCTAGTTGCCAGTGTGATGGGTATAGCAGTAATAATGGTACTCACAGCTCTAGCTGCCAGTGTGATGGGTATAGCAGTAATAATGGTACTCACAGCTCTAGCTGCCAGTGTGATGGGTATAGCAGTAATAATGGTACTCACAGCTCTAGCTGCCAGTGTGATGGGTATAGCAGTAATAATGGTACTCACAGCTCTAGCTGCCAGTGTGATGGGTATAGCAGTAATAATGGTACTCACAGCTCTAGCTGCCAGTGTGATGGGTATAGCAGTAATAATGGTACTCACAGCTCTAGCTGCCAGTGTGATGGGTATAGCAGTAATAATGGTACTCACAGCTCTAGCTGCCAGTGTGATGGGTATAGCAGTAATAATGGTACTCACAGCTCTAGCTGCCAGTGTGATGGGTATAGCAGTAATAATGGTACTCACAGCTCTAGCTGCCAGTGTGATGGGTATAGCAGTAATAAAGGTGAAGTAGTATGCCAGGGATGTAAACTCCATGCCATAGAGCTGACAGGATGAAGGTCAGAGCTGTGGGGTAACGGGGAAGCACGGTCGTAACACACACTGAAGAGAGAGAGACAGGATGAAGGTCGGGGCTGTGGGGTAACGGGAGCACGGTCGTAACACACACTGAAGAGAGAGGAGACAGGGTGAAGGTCGGGGCTGTGGGGTAACGGGGAGCACGGTCGTAACACACACTGAAGAGAGAGGAGACAGGGTGAAGGTCGGGGCTGTGGGGTAACGGGGAGCACGGTCGTAACACACACTGAAGAGAGGAGACAGGGTGAAGGTCGGGGCTGTGGGGTAACGGGGAGCACGGTCGTAACACACACTGAACAGAGAGGAGTTATAAACAGACCTGGGTCAGATATATTGTTATGCAGTTAACAGAATAAAATAAACATTCATGAATGTACAGAAAATTGGTTTTGTACTAATGTTATGCATATGAGGACATTATCTTAGTAGAATATCTTGGTAGAATATCTTGGTAGAATATCTTGGTAGAATATCTAGGTAGAATATCTAGGTGGAATATCTAGGTAGAATATCTAGGTAGAATATCTAGGTAGAATATCTTGGTAGAATATCTTGGTGGAATATCTTGGTGGAATATCTTGGTGGAATATCTTGGTGGAATATCTTGGTGGAATATCTTGGTAGAATATCTTGGTAGAATATCTTGGTAGAATATCTAGGTAGAATATCTAGGTAGCATATCTTGGTAGAATATCTAGGTAGCATATCTAGGTAGCATATCTTGGTAGAATATCTAGGTAGCATATCTAGGTAGCATATCTTGGTAGAATATCTAGGTAGAATTAATACTTACGTTTTGAGCCAAACACCAGTCTGAATATTCCAGTTATCTATGAACTTCTTGAAGCTAGTTGCTGTCTGCAAAAAGAGAGAGAGAGTTCAATATTAAACTTCAAGTCATTTTGCAAAGCTAAAAGTTGTTGTTTCCAAACGTACCTCAATCCCCCAGATACTGATGTTGGAGATGAGGTCCCAGGACACCTGTCCAGCTTCATCCACACCTTTAAAACCATAACCTGCTGCGTTGTTGATGGCATCCGCTGTTGGGACCAACACATGAATGGAAGAATGAAAGGATGAATGAACTTTCCCCAGTATTAATGAATGAATGAACTGTCCCCAATAGTAATGAATGAATGAATGAACTTTCCCCAATATTAACGAATGAATTTTCCCCAATATTAACGAATGACTGAATGAACTTTCCCCAATAGTAATGAATGAATGAACTTTCCCCAGTATTAATGAATGAATGAATGAACTTTCCCCAATATTAATGAATGAATGAATGAACTTTCCCCAATATTAATGAATGAACTTTCCCCAATATTAATGAATGAACTTTCCCCAGTATTAATGAATGAATGAATGAACTTTCCCCAATATTAATGAATGAACTTTCCCCAATATTAATGAATGAATGAACTTTCCCCAATAGTAATGAATGAATGAACTTTCCCCAATAGTAATGAATGAATGAACTTTCCCCAATAGTAATGAATGAATGAACTTTCCCCAATAGTAATGAATGAATGAACTTTCCCCAATAGTAATGAATGAACGAACATTCCCCAATAGTAATGAATGAATGAACATTCCCCAATAGTAATGAATGAATGAACGTTCCCCAATAGTAATGAATGAATGAACTTTCCAATAGCCAACACTACACTGGGTGGGTAGAGCCTCACCTAAAGTCCAGGCGAAGTAGAACTTGGGTCTAGCAGCTTGTATAGAGAAGAAGGCATATGTCAGTCTGGTCAGGAAAGGTGCCTCGTTGACGAAATGTCTGTCAACGTTATATGTGACGGGGAACGCTTTGGTGAGGGTCAGGAACAAAACCATGCACACACCACAGATCAGCAGTTTACGTGTGACAGCAGCCTGAAAACCAGAGGGAGAGAGTCAGATCGTTCATGGCCATCAGGGAAACTACTTTTTAATTGTCTTCATTGAGCCAGGTAAGTCATTTAAAACACATCTTATTTAGCAAAGAAAACACCTGATAATATGCTGCTATGTTGTTAACTTAATGGCAATATAGTTTCTGAAAGAAAGTACATCTTTACTTGACTCTACTTGTATCCAGTCTTACCATAGGTGAGGGCTCTGAGACTAACATGACTCTACTTGTACCCAGTCTTACCATAGGTGAGAGCTCTGAGACTTTATCATATCCATTCTGTCCAGTGGTGGACGCTGAAAGCCTTCTCAGCCTCCTCTGAACGTGTCTCCCCTCTATAAAGTCTATGTAGTCCTTATAGTGACTGCAGGGTCCCACCAGGATACTGAGGAAGTTCAGGTTGTAGCTCAGGTATTCTATCAGAGACGGCTTGGAGCTGGAGGTAGCAGAGAGGAAGAAAGAGACATTGGAGACTGTAATCAGAGAGACAGAGACAGAGACAGAGAGAGACAGAGAGACCGAAAGAGAGAGACAGAGAGAGAGAAAGAGAGAGACAGAGACACAAAGAGAGAGAGAGAGACACAAAGAGAGAGAGAGAGACAAAGAGAGAGAGAGAGAGACAAAGAGAGAGAGAGAGAGACAAAGAGAGAGAGAGAGAGACAAAGAGAGAGAGAGAGAGAGAAAGAGAGAGAGAGAGAGAAAGAGAGAGACAGAGAGACACAAAGAGAGAGAGACAAAGAGAGAGAGAGACAGAGAGAGAGAGACAAAGAGAGAGAGACAAAGAGAGAGAGAGAGAGACAGAGAGAGACAGAGAGACAGACAGACAGAGACAGAGAGACAAAGAGACAGAGAGAGAAAGAGACAGGGAGACAAAGAGACAGGGAGACAAAGAGACAGAGAGACAAAGAGACAGAGAGACAGAGAGACAAAGAGACAGAGAGACAAAGAGACAGAGAGACAAAGAGACAAAGAGACAGAGAGACAAAGAGACAGAGAGACAAAGAGACAGAGAGACAGAGAGACAGAGAGACAGAGAGACAGAGAGAGCTTGTAACTTATGATGTATTGGAGCTGACTGTAGAGGATAGGAAAGAGAAGGGACATTGATTGATCATGCTTTGCGGCAGGTAGCCTAGTGGTTAGAGTGATGGGCCAGTAACCGAAAGGTTGCAAGATTGAATCCCTGAGCTGACAAGGTAAAAATATGTCGTTCTGCCCCTGAACAAGGCAGTTAACACACTGTTCCTAGACCATCATTGTAGAAAATAAATTGTTTTCTCCTGACAACATCAATGTCATTCTAGGCTATCTTGTTTACGTTGAGTGAGAAGATGTGCACAGGCAAGTAGTTAATATCAATGTAATTTGTGGATGGTAGATGTGTATGGTAGATGTAGATGTATATGGTAGATGTGTATGTCGATGTGTATGGCAGATGTAGATGTGTATCTGTATGTAGATGTGCACGGTAGATGTGGATGGTAGATGTGTATGTATATGGTAGATGTGTATGTAGATGTGCATGGTAGATGTGTATGTATATGGTAGATGTGGGCGGTAGATGTAGATGTAGATGGTAGATGTAGATGTGGATGGTAGATGTGTACGGTAGATGTAGATGTGTACGGTAGATGTGGATGGTAGATGTGTACGGTAGATGTGTACGGTAGATGTGTACGGTAGATGTGGGCGGTAGAATATGGACGGTAGATGTGTACGGTAGATGTGTATGGTAGATGTAGATGTGTATGGTAGATGTGTATGGTAGATGTGTACGGTAGATGTGGATGGTAGATGTGTACGGTAGATGTGTACTGTAGATGTGTACGGTAGATGTGTACGGTAGATGTGGACGGTAGATGTGGACGGTAGATGTGTATGGTAGATGTGTATGGTAGATGTGGACGGTAGATGTGTATGGTAGATGTGGATGGTAGATGTGGACGGTAGATGTGGACGGTAGATGTGGATGGTAGATGTGGATGGTAGATGTGTACGGTAGATGTGTACGGTAGATGTGTACGGTAGATGTGTACGGTAGATGTGGATGGTAGATGTGGATGGTAGATGTGGACGGTAGATGTAGATGTGTATGGTAGATGTGTACGGTAGATGTGGACGGTAGATGTGGATGGTAGATGTGAACGGTAGATGTGGACGGTAGATGTGTACGGTAGATGTGGATGGTAGATGTGGATGGTAGATGTGGATGGTAGATGTGTATGGTAGATGTGGATGGTAGATGTAGATGTGTATGGTAGATGTGTATGGTAGATGTGGATGGTAGATGTGGACGGTAGATGTAGATGTGTATGGTAGATGTGTATGGTAGATGTGGATGTGTATGGTAGATGTGTACGGTAGATGTGGATGGTAGATGTGTATGGTAGATGTGTATGGTAGATGTGGATGGTAGATGTGGATGGTAGATGTGGATGGTAGATGTGTATGGTAGATGTGGATGGTAGATGTGGACGGTAGAGGTAGATGTGTATGGTAGATGTGTATGGGAGATGTGGATGGTAGATGTGTATGGTAGATGTGTACGGTAGATGTGTATGGTAGATGTGGATGGTAGATGTGGATGGTAGATGTGGATGGTAGATGTGTACGGTAGATGTGGATGTGTACGGTAGATGTGTATGGTAGATGTGTATGGTAGATGTGGATGGTAGATGTGTACGGTAGATGTGTATGGTAGATGTGGATGTGTATGGTAGATGTGTATGGTAGATGTGTATGGTAGATGTGTATGGTAGATGTGGATGGTAGATGTGTATGGTAGATGTGTATGGTAGATGTGGATGTGTATGGTAGATGTGGATGTGTATGGTAGATGTGGGTGGTAGATGTGTGTGGTAGATGTGTATGGTAGATGTGTACGGTAGACGTGTACGGTAAATGTGGATGTGTACGGTAGATGTGGATGTGTATGTTAGATGTGTACGGTAGATGTGGACGTGTACGGTAGATGTGTATGGTAGATGTGTATGGTAGATGTGGATGGTAGATGTGTACGGTAGATGTGAATGTGTACGGTAGATGTGGATGTGTACGGTAGATGTGTACGGTAGATGTGTACGTGTACGGTAGATGGTAGATGTGTACGGTAGATGTGTATGGTAGATGTGGATGTGTATGGTAGATGTGGATGGTAGATGTGTACGGTAGATGTGGATGTGTATGGTAGATGTGGATGTGTATGGTAGATGTGGATGATAGATGTGGATGATAGATGTGGATGATAGATGTGTACGGTAGATGTGGATGTGTACAGTAGATGTGGATGTGTACGGTAGATGTGTACGGTAGATGTGGACGTGTACGGTAGATGTGTACGGTAGATGTGGATGGTAGATGTGGATGGTAGATGTAGATGTGTACGGTAGATGTGTACGGTAGATGTGTACGGTAGATGTAGATGTGTACGGTATATGTGTACGGTAGATGTGGACGGTAGATGTGGATGGTAGATGTAGATGTGTACGGTAGATGTGGATGGTAGATGGTAGATGTGTACGGTAGATGTGGATGGTAGATATAGATGTGGATGGTAGATGTAGATGTGTATGGTAGATGTGGATGGAAGATGGTAGATGTGGATGGTAGATATAGATGTGGATGGTAGATGGTAGATGTGTACGGTAGATGTGGATGGAAGATGGTAGATGTGGATGGTAGATGTGTACTGTAGATGTGGATGGTAGATGTAGATGTGGATGGTAGATGTGTACTGTAGATGTGGATGGTAGATGTAGATGGTGGATGGTAGATGTGTACGGTAGATGTGTACGGTAGATGTGGATGGTAGATGTAGATGTGGATGGTAGATGTGTACGGTAGATGTGGATGGTAGATGTGTACGGTAGATGTGGATGGTAGATGTGATGTGGATGGTAGATGTGTACTGTAGATGTGTACTGTAGATGTGTACGGTAGATGTGGATGGTAGATGTAGATGTGGATGGTAGATGTAGATGTGGATGGTAGATGTGTACAGTAGATGTGGATGGTAGATGTGGGTAGATGTGATGGTAGATGTAGATGTGTACGGTAGATGTGTACGGTAGATGTGGATGGTAGATGTAGATGTGGATGGTAGATGTGTACTGTAGATGTGGATGGTAGATGTGTACTGTAGATGTGGATGGTAGATGTAGATGGTGGATGTGTACTGTAGATGTGTACGGTAGATGTAGATGGTAGATGTGTACGGTAGATGTGGATGGTAGATGTAGATGGTGGATGTGTACTGTAGATGTGTATGGTAGATGTAGATGGTAGATGTGTACGGTAGATGTAGATGGTAGATGTGTACTGTAGATGTGGATGGTAGATGTAGATGGTGGATGTGTACTGTAGATGTGTACGGTAGATGTAGATGGTGGATGTATACTGTAGATGTAGATGGTAGATGTGGATGGTAGATGTGTACTGTAGATGTGGATGGTAGATGTGGATGGTAGATGTAGATGGTAGATGTGGATGGTAGATGTGTGTAGATGTGGATGGTAGATGTGGATGGTAGATGTAGATGGTAGATGTGTACGGTAGATGTGTACTGTAGATGTGTACTGTAGATGTGGATGGTAGATGTAGATGGTGGATGTGTACTGTAGATGTAGATGGTAGATGTGGATGGTAGATGTGTACTGTAGATGTGGATGGTAGATGTGGATGGTAGATGTGGATGGTAGATGTGTACTGTAGATGTGGATGGTAGATGTAGATGTTAGATGTATAGGTGGAGATGTAGATGTGTATGGTAGATGTGTACTGTAGATGTGGATGGTAGATGTGTATGGTAGATGTGGACTGTAGATGTGGATGGTAGATGTGTACTGTAGATGTGTGGATGTATAGATGGTAGATGTGCTAGAATGTGTATGGTAGATGTAGATGTGTATGGTAGATGTGGATGATAGATGTGTACAGTAGATGTGATGTGTACGTAGATGTGGATGGTAGATGTGTACTGTAGATGTGGATGGTAGATGTGGATGGTAGATGTGTACTGTAGATGTGTAGATGATGTAGATGTGGATGGTAGATGTAGATGGTAGATGTGTAGATGTGGATGGTAGATGTGTATGGTAGATGTGGATGGTAGATGTGGAGATGGTAGATGTAGATGTGTATGGAGATGTGTACGGTAGATGTAGATGTGGATGGTAGATGTAGATGTGGTACAGTAGATATATGCGTAGATGTGGATGGTAGATGTGATGGTAGATGTGGATGGTAGATGATGTGATGGTAGATGTGGATGGTAGATATAGATGTGATGGTAGATGTAGATGTGTATGGTAGATGTGGATGGTAAAGATGGCAGATACTAGATATAGATGTGATGGTAGATGGTAGATGTGTATGGTAGATGTGGATGGTAGATGTAGATGGTAGATGTGTACTGTAGATGTGGATGATGTAGATGGTAGATGTGACTGTAGATGTGGACGGTAGATGTAGATGTGTAGATGTGGATGGTAGATGTGTACTGTAGATGTGGATGGTAGATGTGGATGGTAGATGTGTATGGTAGATGTGTATGGTAGATGTGGCAAATACGGTAGATGTGTACGGTAGATGTGGATGGTAGATGTGGATAGAGATGTGGATGGTAGATGTGTACTGTAGATGTGTACTGTAGATGTGTACTGTAGATGTGGATGGTAGATGTAGATGGTGGAGATGTGTACGGTAGATGTGGATGGTAGATGTAGATGTGTACGGTAGATGTGTACGGTAGATGTGGATGGTAGATGTGTAGATGTGTACTGTAGATGTGGATGGGATGGTAGATGTAGATGTGGATGGTAGATGTGTACGGTAGATGTGATGGTAGATGTAGATGGTGGATGTGTACTGTAGATGTGTATGGTAGATGTAGATGGTAGATGTGTACGGTAGATGTAGATGGTAGATGTGTACTGTAGATGTGGATGGTAGATGTAGATGGTGGATGTGTACTGTAGATGTGTACGGTAGATGTAGATGGTAGATGTGTACGGTAGATGTAGATGGTAGATGTGTACGGTAGATGTGGATGGTAGATGTAGATGTGGATGGTACTGTAGATGTGGATGGTAGATGTGTACGATGTAGATGGTAGATGTGGATGGTAGATGTGATGGATAGATGTGGATGGTAGATGTGTACTGTAGATGTGGATGGCAGATGTAGATGGTAGATGTGATAGATGTGTGCGGTAGATGTGGATGGTAGATGTGGTAGATGGTGGATGTGTACTGGATGTAGATGGTAGATGTGGATGGTAGATGTGTACGGTAGATGTGGATGGTAGATGTGGATGGTAGATGTGGATGGTAGATGTGTACTGTAGATGTGGATGGTAGATGGTAGATGTGGATGGTAGATGTGATGATGTGTACTGTAGATGTGGATGGTAGATGTGTACGGATGTGGATGGTAGATGTGGATGGTAGATGTGTACTGTAGATGTGGATGGTAGATGTGTACTGTAGATGTGGATGGTAGATGTAGATGGTGGATGTGTACTGTAGATGTGTACGGTAGATGTGGATGGTAGATGTAGATGTGGATGGTAGATGTGTACTGTAGATGTGGATGGTAGATGTGGATGGTAGATGTGTACGGTAGATGTGGATGGTAGATGTGGATGGTAGATGTAGATGGTGGATGTGTACTGTAGATGTGTACGGTAGATGTGTACGGTAGATGTGTACGGTAGATGTGGATGGTAGATGTAGATGTGGATGGTAGATGTGTACTGTAGATGTGGATGGTAGATGTGTACGGTAGATGTGTACGGTAGATGTGTACTGTAGATGTGTACGGTAGATGTGTACTGTAGATGTGGATGGTAGATGTGGATAGATGTGGAGATGTAGATGGATGTGTACTGTAGATGTGGATGGTAGATGTAGATGGTGGATGTGTACGGTAGATGTGGACGGTAGATGTGTACGGTAGATGTACGGTAGATGTGACGGTAGATGTGGATGGTAGATGTAGATGTGGATGGTAGAGATGTGGATGCAGACGGTAGATGTGTACGGTAGATGTGTACGGTAGATGTGGATGGTAGATGTGTACTGTAAATGTGGATGGTAGATGTGACGGTAGATGTGTACGGTAGATGTGTACGGTAGATGTGGATGGTAGATGTGGTGACGATGGTAGATGTGTACGGTAGATGTGGACGGTAGATGTGTACTGTAGATGTGGAGATGGTACTGAGATGTGTACGGTAGATGTGGATGGTATGACTGTAGATGTGTACGGTAGATGTGTACGGTAGATGTGGACGGTAGATGTGTACGGTAGATGTGGACGGTAGATGTGGATGGTAGATGTAGATGTGGATGGTAGATGTGTACGGTAGATGTGTACTGTAGATGTGTACGGTAGATGTGGATGGTAGATGTATGGTAAATGTGTACGGTAGATGTGTACTGGAAATAGATGTGGATGGTAGATGTGTACGGTAAATGTGTACTGTAGATAATATGTACACGGTAGATGTGGATGTAGATGTGTACGGTAGATGTGTACGGTAGATGTGTACGGTAGATGTCATGCTGTGGATTTCAGAAGTCTACACAACCTATGTTCCTGTCATCAACACTGAGCCAACGCACACTGCAAGGCATGTATATGGAAGTGAAATGTATATACCGCAATGAATACATACTCTACAGCATGGAGCCTCTGATCGGCCGTGAGGTCCTCGCGCTTTTTACACATACCTGGAAACCGTGGAGACGTAGGGATGGGAGAGGGATGGGGGAGGGATGAGGGATGAGAGAGGGATGAGAAGGAATGAGAGAGGATGAGGATGAAGAAAAGATAAAGGATAAAGAAAGAGATAAAGATAAAGAATGAGGAATAAGAGATAAAGAATGAATGAATAAAAGAGATAAAGAAAATAAAAGAGATAAAGAAAAGAATAAGAATAAAAGAAAAGAGATAATAAAAGAGATAAAGAGAAAGAATAAAGAAAAGAATAAAGAATAAAGAAAAGAATAAAGAAAATGAGAATAAGAAAAGATAAAGGGATGAAGAATGAGAGAGGGATGAGGATGAGAGAGGGATGAGATAAAGGATAGAGAGATGAGAAAGGGATGAGGATTAGAGAGATATCATTTTTTTCAACCCAAACATCAAAAGGACGAAGACAAACCACAGGATGTTGTCAGAAAACGAAGAAGAGGATCCCTTACGATCCCCTGGACATTCCTTACCATCATGCACTTGGAAAGCTAACATAGTGGTTTTCTGGGTAATTATCATCAACGGCCTGAAGGGAGGAAACACAATATTTAATTTATAAAGTCTAGCGCTCACTGAGGACATTAACAGGGACAGAAATGGAATGTGAACAGCATTTCATTACAGCCGAACTGTACATGAGGAATAAATTATCATTCATTCTTTGGTGCTTTTCATTCAGACGTTCACATAGAATAACCTCTTTGTTGGTGTGACACATGCAGGAACACACACGCTCTGTGTGAGAGCATGGCATGCACTTAGAGAGAGAGAGAGAGAGAGAGAGAGAGAGAGAGAGAGAGAGATATGAGACAGAGACAGAGAGAGAGAGTGTGTGTGTGTGTGTCCTTTGTGGTTGTGTTACATGAGCCGTAGTCAACAGACACACTGTTGTCAGGTCAAGAACGCTGGCATCAGAGGATGTGACACACAGACACACTATTGGGGAATGAACCTACATACAATGCTACCATGCTGATCTTAAAATATATATTTAACTTGGCGAGTCAGGTCAGTACTAATTATTATTTACAAATGACGGCCTACACAGACCAAACCCTAACCAGGATGACGCTGGGCCAATTGTGCCCCATCCTATGGGACTCCTGATCACTGCCAGTTGTGATACAGCCCGGGATCGATCCAGGGTCTGTAGTGACACCTCTAGCACTGTGAGGAAAGCGCCTTAGACCGCTGCGCCACTCGGGAGCCAGAACTGATTCTAGAACCCATCTAAAACAACCAGGTGTTCTACATTACATCACTACTATGCTGATTGATTCTAGAACCCATCTAAAACAACCAGGTGTTCTACATGACATCACTACTATGCTGATTGATTTTAGAACCCATCTAAAACAACCAGGTGTTCTACATTACATCACTACTATGCTGATTGATTCTAGAACCCATCTAAAACAACCAGGTGTTGCCGTTACATCACTACTATGTTCTACATTACATCACTACTATGCTGATTGATTCTAGAACCCATCTAAAACAACCAGGTGTTCTACATTACATCACTACTATGCTGATTGATTCTAGAACCCATCTAAAACAACCAGGTGTTGTACATTACATCACTACTATGCTGATTGATTCTAGAACCCATCTAAAACAACCAGGTGTTCTACATTACATCACTACTATGCTGATTGATTCTAGAACCCATCTAAAACAACCAGGTGTTCTACATTACATCACTACTATGCTGATTGATTCTAGAACCCATCTAAAACAACCAGGTGTTCTACATTACATCACTACTATGCTGATTGATTCTAGAACCCATCTAAAACAACCAGGTGTTCTACATTACATCACTACTATGCTGATTGATTCTAGAACCCATCTAAAACAACCAGGTGTTCTACATTACATCACTACTATGCTGATTGATTCTAGAACCCATCTAAAACAACCAGGTGTTCTACATTACATCACTACTATGCTGATTGATTCTAGAACCCATCTAAAACAACCAGGTGTTGTACATTACATCACTACTATGCTGATTGATTCTAGAACCCATCTAAAACAACCAGGTGTTCTACATTACATCACTACTATGCTGATTGATTCTAGAACCCATCTAAAACAACCAGGTGTTCTACATTACATCACTACTATGCTGATTGATTCTAGAACCCATCTAAAACAACCAGGTGTTCTACATTACATCACTACTATGCTGATTGATTCTAGAACCCATCTAAAACAACCAGGTGTTGTACATTACATCACTACTATGCTGATTGATTCTAGAACCCATCTAAAACAACCAGGTGTTGTACATTACATCACTACTATGCTGATTGATTCTAGAACCCAACCGGAGTGTTGTACATTACATCAACTATGCTGATTGATTCTAGAAACCATCTAAAACAGCCAGGTGTTGTACATTACATCACTACTATGCTGATTGATTCTAGAACCCATCTAA
>NW_026285669.1:0-11965 GCF_023373465.1 Oncorhynchus keta | reverse complement strand
GGCAGTACCTGTATGGTTAGTGAGAAAGTCCATATTGCAAATGTACGGTCCCTTACTAGACGTCCGAAATCGTTTGTAAAATTCATGGACGGCGTCGGGCCGAGCGGCAGGGCCGGACCTACCAGGAAGTCATCAAATGAACGTTGTCGGACATTCGGTTTCCGTTTTACAAAAATAATAAGATTTATGTCATTTTTCCCATGTCCCGAAATTCCCACAAGAGGGCATAAGCAATCATATGGCTATTGCTACAAAACATCACGATTCACGACGGGGCCTTATCTCGAAAACTGAAAATATTTAGAAGCCGAAACTCGGTGAGCGTAGGGGCGGCATAATGGGCAGTTGGCCCCGAACAAGATGGCGTCTAGGCCTCAACGGTTTTTGAGTTATGGCCATTTATCTGGGATTAAAGGTCCAAAATGAAAATAGAGAAATTATTTTTCCACTTCACGTCAAAGTCAAGGAGCCTCCGGTGTCAATAAAAAAAGAACCAGCCATTTATCTATCGTCATTTAAGAGAAATCGCATAACGACACCTTGGTGATGTTCACGGATAGGTGTTTTTTTTCAACGGTTACAGATCCAGTTGCAGGTTGTTCTTACGAATCTTTTTAAAGTGTGCTGCGGAGCTCTGCGAGATTTCTGTGATTTTCTATGATTTTCTGAAATAACACACACTCACTAAACCCTCCGTAAATAACTCAGTTCTTAACGTAAAGACTTAAAACTCGGGATTCTGTAAAGGCATACCCCAATCATGATATGAGTTTATTTATAGCTTCCTGTGCCAACCGGAAGTGCCTTTAATGGTGTCACAGTGGCAGTTTCCATGGGTTAAAAAAGGTCAGATCTTTTCAAAACTTCATATGTGTGACTAGGTAACCCTCATGAACTGTAAATCAGTCATTTCTCCCAGCAGATGTCAAAGAAAAGCTCTCACACGCACACACAGCAAGGATGGAGTGAAAAAGTGTGGTTCTTAAAGACACAGAGAGCAGGCAATGGCATAAACATAATGTCTAGGCCGTGCCGAGTTCAACGAGATATCCCGCTTGACCGTAGCTCGCTCGGTCTGAGCGCAGCGACCATTAGAAAAGTAGGCCCAAAATGAAGCCTGCCCCACAACGTCATTTGCTTTTGGGTGACAGTGAGAGAACCGTTAGGGTGAGAAGCACAATTCGACCTCAGGTATGTTCCTAAGGTCCTTCCGATCCGTGCAAGCCTAACGTTGACAGTGTGGCATTAACCCTTAATAGTTAAAAGATGGTGTTTACTTCAAAAAGTTTGCATTGATTTCTCTCCCCATAGGAATACATTGCCTTTACCCCTAAATTCAACCTGAAGTCTATATGGGTTATGAATGCCGTATGAACCTGTCTTTGATAACAGTCCATCAGGCCAGTATGAGGTCTACCTGTGTTGATTCTAAGCTTCCTGGACCAACCGGAAGTGGTTAAAATCACCCTAAAAGTGTTTTTCCATTACCTGCCTGCAGTTTGATAGACATAGTGCATTCAACCCTGTGTAAATCAGTCAATTCTTAACGTAAGGACTTAAAACTCAGGATTCTGTAAAAGCATAGCCCAGTGAGGATATGTGTTGACTTATAGCTTCCTGTGCCAACCGGAAGTGCCTTAATTGGTGTCTCAGGGGCTGTTTCGAGGGGTTAAAAAGTCAGATCTGTCCAAAACTTCATATGTGTGATTAGGCAACCCCCATGAACTGTAAATCAGTCATTTTTCCCATAAAATTTCAAAGGAAAACTAAATCACACAGACACACAACTTGGAAGGAGGGACGTATTGGGGTTTGTAGAGACAGACATTGCCTCCAATAGTTAGCTTTGTTCGAGCTAAAAGAACCGTCAGACCTAGAGTTCCGAAACTTTAGAAACCTGTTCTAGACCTCGGGTCGATAGTGCGTGGTGAGTTAGGTGGCTCTAGAAGGTTCTCGGACCGAGAAATAGCCTCGTACATTTGCAATGATTTCAATTCATTTTGACCATTACGAAAATGGCGACATTTAGAAAAGTCTCAGAGACACAAGACTAGGTGCATTGGAACCGGCTCGGCCCATAGAGACGGACCCCAACGTTTCGGTCCGATAGCTCATTCAAGGACCCCATAGCAAGGCATGGAAAAAGTGGATTTTCAGCACCAATTAGGGTTTTACTCGGGCACCGAAGGACCTATCGAGCCGAAACTCGGGATTCGGGGTCGCCTCACATAGGCCTTCACATAATGTCTGACCTGGACCCGCAGCTAGAACGTAACTATGTGTTTTACGTTTTTATTATGTTTTAAACTAATGGCGCTGTGAATTATGGGCCTGCTCTGACATATGTGATAGTTGGCTTCTAAATGAGTTGGAAAAAGTGGGTTTGGTGTCAATTGGTATCAGTTTGGTGTCAGAATGACATCTAATTGACTGGTGGACACTGACTTGCTAGTTGACTTTTGTACATTAGCAATATGTTTAAACGGAGAGGGACCATCACCAAAATGGCATTCTGAAATCAACACAAAAAATGGCATCACCATAGTCTCCAGGCTGTGCAGAGTTCAACGAGACGCCCCGCTTGACCGTAGCTCGCTCTGAGTGCAGCGACCTTGAAAAAAAAAGAAGGCGCAAAGGAAGCCTGGCCCTCAATGTCATTTGCTTTTGGGTGACAGTGAGAGAACCGTTAGGGTGAGAAGCACAATTCGACCTCAGGTACGTTCCTAAGGTCCTTCCGATCCGTGCAAGCCTAACCTTGACCGTGTGGCATTAACCCTTAATAGTTAAAAGAAGGTGTTTACTTCAAAGAGTTTGCATTGACTTCTCTCCCCATAGGAATACATTGCCTTTACCCCTAAATTCAACCTGAAGTCTATATGGGTTATGAATGCCGTATGAACCTGTCTTTGGTAACAGTCCATCAGGCCAGTATGAGGTCTACCTGTGTTGATTCTAGGCTTCCTGGACCAACCGGAAGTGGTTAAAATCACCCTAAAATTGTTTTTCCATTACCTGCCTGCAGTTTGATAGACATAGTGCATTCAACCCTGTGTAAATCAGTCAATTCTTAACGTAAGGACTTAAAACTCAGGATTCTGTAAGTTTCATGCCAATCAAGACATGTGTTGACTTATAGCTTCCTGTGCCAACCGGAAGTGCCTTAATTGGTGTCTCAGGGGCTGTTTCGAGGGGTTAAAAAAGTCAGATCTGTCCAAAACTTCATATGTGTGATTAGGCAACCCCCATGAACTGTAAATCAGTCATTTTTCCCATAAAATTTCAAAGGAAAACTAAATCACACAGACACACAACTTGGAAGGAGGGACGTATTGGGGTTTGTAGAGACAGACATTGCCTCCAATAGTTAGCTTTGTTCGAGCTAAAAAAGAACCGTCAGACCTACAGTTCCGAAACTTTAGAAACCTGTTCTAGACCTCGGGTCGATAGTGCGTGGTGAGTTAGGTGGCTCTAGAAGGTTCTCGGACCGAGAAATAGCCTCGTACATTTGCAATGATTTCAATTCATTTTGACCATTACGAAAATGGCGACATTTAGAAAAGTCTCAGAGACACAAGACTAGGTGCATTGGAACCGGCTCGGCCCATAGAGACGGACCCCAACGTTTCGGTCCGATAGCTCATTCAAGGACCCCATAGCAAGGCATGGAAAAAAGTGGATTTTCAGCACCAATTAGGGTTTTACTCGGGCACCGAAGGACCTATCGAGCCGAAACTCGGGATTCGGGGTCGCCTCACATAGGCCTTCACATAATGTCTGACCTGGACCCGCAGCTAGAACGTAACTATGTGTTTTACGTTTTTATTATGTTTTAAACTAATGGCGCTGTGAATTATGGGCCTGCTCTGACATATGTGATAGTTGGCTTCTAAATGAGTTGGAAAAAGTGGGTTTGGTGTCAATTGGTATCAGTTTGGTGTCAGAATGACATCTAATTGACTGGTGGACACTGACTTGCTAGTTGACTTTTGTACATTAGCAATATGTTTAAACGGAGAGGGACCATCACCAAAATGGCATTCTGAAATCAACACAAAAAATGGCATCACCATAGTCTCCAGGCTGTGCAGAGTTCAACGAGACGCCCGCTTGACCGTAGCTCGCTCTGAGTGCAGCGACCTTGAAAAAAAAAAAGAAGGCGCAAAAAGGAAGCCTGGCCCTCAATGTCATTTGCTTTTGGGTGACAGTGAGAGAACCGTTAGGGTGAGAAGCACAATTCGACCTCAGGTACGTTCCTAAGGTCCTTCCGATCCGTGCAAGCCTAACCTTGACCGTGTGGCATTAACCCTTAATAGTTAAAAGAAGGTGTTTACTTCAAAGAGTTTGCATTGACTTCTCTCCCCATAGGAATACATTGCCTTTACCCCTAAATTCAACCTGAAGTCTATATGGGTTATGAATGCCGTATGAACCTGTCTTTGGTAACAGTCCATCAGGCCAGTATGAGGTCTACCTGTGTTGATTCTAGGCTTCCTGGACCAACCGGAAGTGGTTAAAATCACCCTAAAATTGTTTTTCCATTACCTGCCTGCAGTTTGATAGACATAGTGCATTCAACCCTGTGTAAATCAGTCAATTCTTAACGTAAGGACTTAAAACTCAGGATTCTGTAAGTTTCTATGTCAATCAAGACATGGGTTTACTTATAGCTTCCTGTGCCAACCGGAAGTGCCTTTAATGATGTCACAGTGGCAGTTTCCAAGGGTTAAAAAGGTCAGATCTTTTCAAAACTTCATATGTGTGACTAGGTAACCCTCATGAACTGTAAATCAGTAATTTCTCCCAACAGATGTCAAAGAAAAGCTCTCACACGCACACACAGCAAGGCTGGAGTGAAAAAGTGCGGTTCTCAAAGACACAGAGAGCAGGCAATGGCATAAACATAATGTCTAGGCCGTGCCGAGTTCAACGAGATATCCCGCTTGACCGTAGCTCGCTCGGTCTGAGCGCAGCGACCATTAGAAAAGTAGGCCCAAAATGAAGCCTGCCCCACAACGTCATTTGCTTTTGGGTGACAGTGAGAGAACCGTTAGGGTGAGAAGCACAATTCGACCTCAGGTACGTTCCTAAGGTCCTTCCGATCCGTGCAAGCCTAACGTTGACCGTGTGGCATTAACCCTTAATAGTTAAAAGAAGGTGTTTACTTCAAATAGTTTGCATTGACTTCTCTCCCCATAGGAATACATTGCCTGCACCCCTAAATTCAACCTGAAGTCTATATGGGTTATGAATGCCGTATGAACCTGTCTTTGATAACAGTCCATCAGGCCAGTATGAGGTCTACCTGTGTTGATTCTAGGCTTCCTGGACCAACCGGAAGTGGTTAAAATCACCCTAAAAGTGTTTTTCCATTACCTGCCTGCAGTTTGATAGACATAGTGCATTCAACCCTGTGTAAATCAGTCAATTCTTAACGTAAGGACTTAAAACACAGGATTCTGTAAAAGCATAGCCCAGTGAGGATATGTGTTGACTTATAGCTTCCTGTGCCAACCGGAAGTGCCTTAATTGGTGTCTCAGGGGCTGTTTCGAGGGGTTAAAAAGTCAGATCTGTCCAAAACTTCATATGTGTGATTAGGCAACCCCCATGAACTGTAAATCAGTCATTTTTCCCATAAAATTTCAAAGGAAAACTAAATCACACAGACACACAACTTGGAAGGAGGGACGTATTGGGGGTTGTAGAGACAGACAGTGCCTCCAATAGTTAGCTTTGTTCGAGCTAAAAAGAACCGTCAGACCTAGAGTTCCGAAACTTTAGAAACCTGTTCTAGACCTCGGGTCGATAGTGCGTGGTGAGTTAGGTGGCTCTAGAAGGTTCTCGGACCGAGAAATAGCCTCGTACATTTGCAATGATTTCAATTCATTTTGACCATTACGAAAATGGCGACATTTAGAAAAGTCTCAGAGACACAAGACTAGGTGCATTGGAACCGGCTCGGCCCATAGAGACGGACCCCAACGTTTCGGTCCGATAGCTCATTCAAGGACCCCATAGCAAGGCATGGAAAAAAGTGGATTTTCAGCACCAATTAGGGTTTTACTCGGGCACCGAAGGACCTATCGAGCCGAAACTCGGGATTCGGGGTCGCCTCACATAGGCCTTCACATAATGTCTGACCTGGACCCGCAGCTAGAACGTAACTATGTGTTTTACGTTTTTATTATGTTTTAAACTAAAGGCGCTGTGAATTATGGGCCTGCTCTGACATATATGATAGTTGGCTTCTAAATGAGTTGGAAAAAGTGGGTTTGGTGTCAATTGGTATCAGTTTGGTGTCAAAATGACATCTAATTGACTGATGGACACTGACTTGCTAGTTGACTTTTGTACATTAGCAATATGTTTAAACGGAGAGGGACCATCACCAAAAGTGACATTCTGAAATCAACCCTAACGAGCCATGGAGATGAACCAGAATCACTGCCCAGCTATCCCGAGTTCATCGGGCCAGTCAATTTCACATTCCTGCAGGATTTTTATAGCATGACAAATTCGTGATGGTACCTGCCCATTGAACCATATTGCAAATGCACAGTGACTTTGCAAAAGTGAGAAAACATAAACAAATGGACATGATGAAATCAACACAACGAGTGATGGAAATGTACAACTATCACTGCTCAGCCATCCTGTGTTCATCAGACCAGTCAATTTTGCATTTTTGAGCATGTCAAATTTCATATGGTAAATGCACATTGAAACATATTGCAAATGCGCGCGCACTTGCAATATGATTCTATAGTGTAAAAACATCACCTAATGGACATGATGAAATCAACACAACGAGTGATGGAAATGTACAACTATCACTGCTCGGCCATCCTGTGTCCATCAGACCAGTCAATTTTGCATTTTTGAGCATGTCAAATTTCATATGGTAAATGCACATTGAAACATATTGCAAATGCGCGCGCACTTGCAATATGATTCTATAGTGTAAAAACATCACCTAATGGACATGATGAAATCAACACAACGAGTGATGGAAATGTACAACTATCACTGCTCGGCCATCCTGTGTCCATCAGACCAGTCAATTTTGCATTTTTGAGCATGTCAAATTTCATATGGTAAATGCACATTGAAACATATTGCAAATGCGCGCGCACTTGCAATATGATTCTATAGTGTAAAAACATCACCTAATGGACATGATGAAATCAACACAACGAGTGATGGAAATGTACAACTATCACTGCCCGGCCATCCTGTGTTCCCATAGCGAGCATTAATATCAGAATGACCGGTAAATGCATTTACAACCATATTTTTATTTTTGGGTTACCAGTTGCACAACAATGCACGTGCATTTGCAATATGATTCTATAGTGAAAAAACATCACCTAATGGACATGATGAAATCAACACAACGAGTGATGGAAATGTACAACTATCACTGCTCGGCCATCCTGTGTCCATCAGACCAGTCAATTTTGCATTTTTGAGCATGTCAAATTTCATATGGTAAATGCACATTGAAACATATTGCAAATGTGCGCGCACTTGCAATATGATTCTATAGTGTAAAAACATCACCTAATGGACATGATGAAATCAACACAACGAGTGATGGAAATGTACAACTATCACTGCTCGGCCATCCTGTGTCCATCAGACCAGTCAATTTTGCATTTTTGAGCATGTCAAATTTCATATGGTAAATGCACATTGAAACATATTGCAAATGCGCGCGCACTTGCAATATGATTCTATAGTGTAAAAACATCACCTAATGGACATGATGAAATCAACACAACGATGATGCGCGCGCACTTGCAATATGATTCTATAGTGTAAAACATCACCTAATGGACATGATGAAATCAACACAACGAGTGATGGAAATGTACAACTATCACTGCCCGGCCATCCTGTGTTCCCATAGCGAGCATTAATATCAGAATGACCGGTAAATGCATTTACAACCATATTTTAATTTTTGGGTTACCAGTTGCACAACAATGCACGTGCATTTGCAATATGATTCTATAGTGAAAAACATCACCTAATGGACATGATGAAATCAACACAACAAGTGATGGAAATGTACAACTATCACTGCTCGGCCATCCTGTGTTCATCAGACCAGTCAATTTCACATTCCTGCAGGATTTTTATAGCATGACAAATTCGTGATGGTACCTGCCCATTGAACCATATTGCAAATGCACAGTGACTTTGCAAAAGTGAGAAAACATAAACAAATGGACATGATGAAATCAACACAACAGGTGATGGAAATGTACAACTATCACTGCTCAGCCATCCTGTGTTCATCAGACCAGTCAATTTTGCATTTTTGAGCATGTCAAATTTCATATGGTAAATGCACATTGAAACATATTGCAAATGCGCGCGCACTTGCAATATGATTCTATAGTGAAAAACATCACCTAATGGACATGATGAAATCAACACAATGAGTGATGGAAATGTACAACTATCACTGCTCGGCCATCCTGTGTCCATCAGACCAGTCAATTTTGCATTTTTGAGCATGTCAAATTTCATATGGTAAATGCACATTGAAACATATTGCAAATGCGCGCGCACTTGCAATATGATTCTATAGTGTAAAAACATCACCTAATGGACATGATGAAATCAACACAACGAGTGATGGAAATGTACAACTATCACTGCCCGGCCATCCTGTGTTCCCATAGCGAGCATTAATATCAGAATGACCGGTAAATGCATTTACAACCATATTTTTATTTTTGGGTTACCAGTTGCACAACAATGCACGTGCATTTGCAATATGATTCTATAGTGAAAAAACATCACCTAATGGACATGATGAAATCAACACAACGAGTGATGGAAATGTACAACTATCACTGCTCGGCCATCCTGTGTCCATCAGACCAGTCAATTTTGCATTTTTGAGCATTTCAAATTTCATATGGTAAATGCACATTGAAACATATTGCAAATGCGCGCGCACTTGCAATATGATTCTATAGTGTAAAAACATCACCTAATGGACATGATGAAATCAACACAACGAGTGATGGAAATGTACAACTATCACTGCTCGGCCATCCTGTGTCCATCAGACCAGTCAATTTTGCATTTTTGAGCATTTCAAATTTCATATGGTAAATGCACATTGAAACATATTGCAAATGCGCGCGCACTTGCAATATGATTCTATAGTGTAAAAACATCACCTAATGGACATGATGAAATCAACACAACGAGTGATGGAAATGTACAACTATCACTGCTCGGCCATCCTGTGTTCCCATAGCGGGCATTAATATCAGAATGACCGGTAAATGCATTCACAACCATATTTTCATTTTTGGGTTACCAGGTGCCTATTTTCAATCACCAGTTGCACAACATGCGTATCCATCAGAATATTTTAAACAGTCCATAAAGCACTCAGGACTGCCCCCATAGATAGAGGGCCGTAGTAGGGTACTCCCATAGCGGGCATGGATAATAGGAGTCCCGGTAAATGCATTTACAACCATATTTTAATTTTTGGGTTACCAGTTGCACAACAATGCACGTGCATTTGCAATATGATTCTATAGTGAAAAAACATCACCTAATGGACATGATGAAATCAACACAACAAGTGATGGAAATGTACAACTATCACTGCTCGGCCATCCTGTGTTCATCAGACCAGTCAATTTCACATTCCTGCAGGATTTTTATAGCATGACAAATTCGTGATGGTACCTGCCCATTGAACCATATTGCAAATGCACAGTGACTTTGCAAAAGTGAGAAAACATAAACAAATGGACATGATGAAATCAACACAACAGGTGATGGAAATGTACAACTATCACTGCTCAGCCATCCTGTGTTCATCAGACCAGTCAATTTTGCATTTTTGAGCATGTCAAATTTCATATGGTAAATGCACATTGAAACATATTGCAAATGCGCGTGCACTTGCAATATGATTCTATAGTGAAAAAACATCACCTAATGGACATGATGAAATCAACACAACGAGTGATGGAAATGTACAACTATCACTGCTCGGCCATCCTGTGTCCATCAGACCAGTCAATTTTGCATTTTTGAGCATGTCAAATTTCATATGGTAAATGCACATTGAAACATATTGCAAATGCGCGCGCACTTGCAATATGATTCTATAGTGTAAAAACATCACCTAATGGACATGATGAAATCAACACAACGAGTGATGGAAATGTACAACTATCACTGCCCGGCCATCCTGTGTTCCCATAGCGAGCATTAATATCAGAATGACCGGTAAATGCATTTACAACCATATTTTTATTTTTGGGTTACCAGTTGCACAACAATGCACGTGCATTTGCAATATGATTCTATAGTGTAAAAACATCACCTAACGGAGATGATGAAATCAACACAACGAGTGATGGAAATGTACAACTATCACTGCTCGGCCATCCTGTGTTCATCAGACCAGTCAATTTTGCATTTTTGAGCAAGGTCAAATTTCATATGGTAAATGCACATTGAAACATATTGCAAATGCGCGCGCACTTGCAATATGATTCTATAGTGTAAAAACATCACCTAATGGACATGATGAAATCAACACAACGAGTGATGGAAATGTACAACTATCACTGCTCGGCCATCCTGTGTTCCCATAGCGGGCATTAATATCAGAATGACCGGTAAATGCATTCACAACCATATTTTCATTTTTGGGTTACCAGGTGCCTATTTTCAATCACCAGTTGCACAACATGCGTATCCATCAGAATATTTTAAACAGTCCATAAAGCACTTCAGGACTGCCCCCATAGATAGAGGGGCCGTAGTAGGGTACTCCCATAGCGGGCATGGATAATAGGAGTCCCGGTAAATGCATTTACAACCATATTTTAATTTTTGGGTTACCAGTTGCACAACAATGCACGTGCATTTGCAATATGATTATATAGTGAAAAACATCACAAAATGGACATGATGAAGTCAACACAACGAGTGATGGAAAGGAACAACTATCACTGCCCGGCCATCCCGAGTTCATCAGGCCAGTCAATTTTGCATTTCTGCAGGATTTTTGAGCATGTCAAATTTCTTACGTCATTTGGCCCACAAAAAAATCCTTATGCACAATTTAAAAAATATATAAAAAATATGATAATAAAATTGGACAAAAGTATATTCATACAGTTCTTACACATGTGTAATTGACAAAAAATTGAAAGAATTTCAAAAACGGTCCAGAAAGCACTTTTTAAGGGTGTGTGAAGTTTTTACAAAATTTTGACATTTTTGACTTTTGACTTTTGACTTCCTATGAAATCATATTGGAATTGGACAAAACATATTCCTTATGCGCATGTAAAAAAAAAAAAAAAAAAAAATTATGATAATAAAATTGGACAAAAGTATATTCATACAGTTCTTACACATGTGTAATTGACAAAAAATCGAAAGAATTTCGAAAAACGGTCCAGAAAGCACTTTTTATGGGTGTGTGAAGTTTTTACAAAATTTTGACATTTTGACTTTTGACTTTTGACTTCCTATGAAATCATATTGGAATTGGACAAAACATATTCCTTATGCGCATATAAAAAAAAAATTAAAAAATTATGATAATAAAATTGGACAAAAGTATATTCATACAGTTCTTACACATGTGTAATTGACAAAAAAATCGAAAGAATTTCGAAAAACGGTCCAGAAAGCACTTTTTTAAGGGGTGATAAGTTTTTGAAAAAAAGTTCATTTTTTCAAAATTTTACTTTTGGACATTAATTTGGGTTACATATCCAATATGAAAAACCCCGTGGAGCGCATTTGCCCCCTGTTGAATTTTTTTAAAGTGTTACAACTGGCAATTACCATATGGCATTTGCAATACACTTTGGATGAATCAACGCCGAATTGGGTGGTATTGGCCAATGTGTATATGGTTTGTCCGATGCCAATGACATGCCATTCATTTTTGTCCAATACAGGGGG
>NW_026285668.1:0-17891 GCF_023373465.1 Oncorhynchus keta | reverse complement strand
CCCTACTATAGTCCATCCACTATAGTCCATCCACTACTATAGTCCACCTACTACTATAGTCCACCTACTACTATAGTCCCACTACTACTATAGTCCATCCACTATAGTCCATCTACTACTATAGTCCATCACCATCCCCCTACTATAGTCCATCCCTACTATAAACAATAGTCCATCCCCTACAAGTCCATCTACTACTATAGTCCATCTACTACTACAATAGTCCATCTACTACTATAGTCCATCTACTACTATAGTCCATCTACTACTATAGTCCATCCCCTACAATAGTCCATCCCCTACTATAGTCCATCCCCTACAATAGTCCATCTACTACTATAGTCCATCACTACTATAGTCCATCTACTACTGTCATCTACTACTATAGTCCATCTACTACTATAGTCCATCTACTACCATCCCCTACTATAGTCCATCTACTACTATAGTCCATCTACTACTATAGTCCATCTACTACTATAGTCCATCTACTACTATAGTCCATCTACTACTATAGTCCATCTACCATCTATAGTCCATCTACTACTATAGTCCATCCCCCATACTATAGTCCATCCCCAATACTATAGTCCATCTACTACTATAGTCCATCTACTACTATAGTCCATCCACTACTATAGTCCATCTACTACTATAGTCCATCTACTACTATAGTCCATCTACTACTATAGTCCATCCCTACAATAGTCCATCTACTATAGTCCATACAATAGTCCATCTAAATACCCATACAATAGTCCATCTACTACTATAGTCCATCTACCACTATAGTCCATCCCCTACTATAGTCCATCTACTATAGTCCATCCCCCTATATAGTCCATCTACTACTATAGTCCATCTACTACTATAGTCCATCCCCTACTATAGTCCATCCATAGTCCATCCCCTACTATAGTCCATCTACTACTATAGTCCATCTACCACTATAGTCCATCCCCTACTATAGTCCATCTACCACTATAGTCCATCTACCACTATAGTCCATCTACTACTATAGTCCATCCACTACTATAGTCCATCTACTACTATAGTCCATCTACCAGTCCATCCACTACTATAGTCCATCTACTACTATAGTCCATCCCCTCACACTATAGTCCATCTACTACTATAGTCCATCTACTATATAGTCCATCTACCACTATAGTCCATCTACCCATCTACTAGTCCATCTACTACTATAGTCCATCTACTACTATAGTCCATCCCCTACTATAGTCCATCTACTACTATAGTCCATCTACTACTATAGTCCATCTACTACTATAGTCCATCTACCACTATAGTCCATCTATCTACTACTATAGTCCATCTACTACTATAGTCCATCTCCACCACTACTATAGTCCATCTACTACTATAGTCCATCTACTACTATAGTCCATCTACTACTATAGTCCATCTACTACTATAGTCCATCTACTACTATAGTCCATCTACTACTATAGTCCATCTACTACTATAGTCTATAGTCCATCTACTACTATAGTCCATCTACCCATCTATAGTCCATCTACTACTATAGTCCATCTACCACTATAGTCCATCTACTACTATAGTCCATCTACCACTATAGTCCATCTACCACTATAGTCCATCTACCACTATAGTCCATCTACTACTATAGTCCATCTACTACTATAGTCCATCCCCTACTATAGTCCATCTACTACTATAGTCCATCTACCACCATCCACTACTATAGTCCACCTACTACTATAGTCCATCCACTATAGTCCATCTACTACTATAGTCCATCCCCTACTAGTCCACATAGTCCATCCCTACTAATAGTCCATCCCCTACAATAGTCCATCCCCTACAATAGTCCATCTACCTATAGTCCATCTACACTATAGTCCATCTACTACTATAGTCCATCTACACTATAGTCCATCTACTACTATAGTCCATCTACCACTATAGTCCATCCTACTATAGTCCATCCCCTACTATAGTCCATCCTATAGTCCATCTACTATAGTCCATCTACTACTATAGTCCATCTACCACTATAGTCCATCTACTACTATAGTCCATCCACTACTACTCTATAGTCCATCCCCTCTATAGTCCATCTACTACTATAGTCCATCCCCTACTATAGTCCATCTACTACTATAGTCCATCCCCTACTATAGTCCATCCCTACTATAGTCCATCTACCCTACTATAGTCCATCTACTACTATAGTCCATCCCTACTATAGTCCATCTACTACTATAGTCCATCCACTACTATAGTCCATCTACTACTATAGTCCATCCCCTACTATAGTCCATCTACTACTATAGTCCATCTACTTCTATAGTCCATCCCCTACTATAGTCCATCTACTACTATAGTCCATCCCCTACTATAGTCCATCCCCTACTATAGTCCATCTACTACTATAGTCCATCTACCACTGTTAAAAAATATTGAAAAAACCTTCCTGATTTAAGCTGAAATCTACATGATAAACCACTACATTTGAGCTGTTTGTTCTGTTATTTAGTGTTATTGGTGTGAACCAGCGTTTACAGTGTAATTATGTGTGGCCTTTGTCTCTGCCCCGGTTCAGAGCAAAGAGCTCAGAGAAGAAGTAGGCTACAGGATACTGTCTAGATCAGAGGATCCCTGGCTTTGGAGCGCCCCCATCTGGTCGGTAGTGGTACTGCGTTCCACAGCATCTCTGACCTCATCACCCCCCCACCCCAAGGTTATGCACAGACACATTACTGATCCTGTTTACTCTGCTAAATAACCAACATGTTTTCCCCAGCAGTGACCATATTGTGCAATGAGATTTATTAGAACTCAATAGGATGTGGGTGGTGGGTGGTGTGGTGGTTGGTGGTTGGTGGTTGGTGGTGGGTGGTGGGTGGTTGGTGGTGGGTGGTGGGTGGTGGGCAGTGGGCGGTGGTTGGTGGTGGGTGGTGGGTGGTGGGCAGTGGGGCGGTGGTTGGTGGTGGGTGGTGGGTGTGGTGGGCAGTGGGCGGTGGTTGGTGGTGGGTGGTGGGTGGTGTGGTGGGTGGTGGGCGGTGGTTGGCGCCCCCCCCGCCCTCTCTTTCTTTTAAAACACTCCAGGTTTGGTTGCCGTGGTATCCATCATAATGCAACTTTATTAACATAGGGTAAAAAAATAAAATTAAAATTAAAATCTGCAACGGTTGCCCCAGGCTAAACAGCTAAAAATGAGGAGTTTCTCCCCAGCCGGGCTTCACTAGAAAGGAGGAACAGGGCATCGGCTACTGAGCAGCTTCACCTAGAGAGAGGGGGCATTGGCTATGCGTGAGGATAAGCGTGCGCACCGATCGCCGCGGTAGGTTGATGGCCGCGCGTCGTCTTGATGGATACGACTGTACAGGAGGGGGGTCCAGATCGGTGCACGGTGGACCTCAAACCATGTCAACTAAAACCAAAGAGACACACAAAGTGACAGCTGCGGGGGAGCGCGTGGCGGGCAGGCAGTCAATGGCAGTCAGTGATTTATTGTCCCATCTGCCTTTCTGTGGTAGGACACTCCCCTCCCTCCCTACATTTGGTTAAAAAAAAAAAGTAAAAGACCTCTGAGATTTGCAGGACACTTTGAGAATGTTGAAACTTTGTCTTCTACTTCCTTTTAGGGAAGGGGGAACTCTTGCTTCCTTTTAGGGAAGGGGGGAACTCTTGCTTTTTTTTTTAGGGAAGGGGGAACTCTTGCTTTATTTTAGGGAAGGGGGGACTTGCTTTCTTTTAGGGAAGGGGGAACTCTTGCTTTATTTTAGGGAAGGGGGAACTCTTGCTTTATTTTAGGGGGGAAGGGGGGGGAACTCTTGCTTTCTTTTAGGGAAGGGGGACTCTTGCTTTCTTTTAGGGAAGGGGGAACTCTTGCTTTATTTTAGGGAAGGGGGAACTCTTGCTTTATTTTAGGAAGGGGGGACTTTGCTTTCTTTTAGGGAAGGGGGAACTCTTGCTTTATTTTAGGGAAGGGGGGGGAACTCTTGCTTTCTTTTTTCTTTTAGGGAAGGGAAGGGGAACTCTTGCTTTCTTTTAGGAAGTGGGGGAACTCTTCCTTTCTTTTTAGGAAGGGGGACTCTTGCTTTCTTTTAGGAAGGGGGAACTCTTGCTTCCTTTTTCTTTTAGGGAAGGGGGGACTCTTGCTTTCTTTTAGGGGAAGGGGGGGACTCTTACTTTCTTTTAGGGAAGGGGGACTCTTACTTTCTTTTAGGGAAGGGGGACTCTTACTTCCTTTTAGGGGAACTCTGGGGGGAACTATTGCTTTCTTTTTTAGGAAGGGGGGAACTATTGCTTTCTTTTAGGGAAGGGGGACTCTTGCTTTCTTTTAGGAAGGGGGGACTCTTGCTTTCTTTTAGGAAGGGGGAACTCTTTCTTTACTTTCATCCTTATCAACGGGCCGTTCAATCAGAGAACAATAGTTTTAATTGAAACACGATATAAGATGTTTATAAGAGTAAAATAGTACTTCATTTTTTTTCACAGAAGAAATAAAACAACAACCTTATGGCTTAAGTTCCCGTTTAAAGCATCTGTGAGGGGTGAGCAGATTTTTTGCACTTGAAAAAATCTCCTGCCTTGTTCCGTGTTCCACCCCTCATCACCCCCCCAGAACATCCCTGTTATAACCCCTGTTACCCTCCTCCACCCTGGCTTTGACCTCTCTGAACGGTATCACACCCATTACTAGTACATACCGTTGTGCCAATTAGTATTAGTTGACAGATACTCATTCTTCTTACCGCAATAAAAAAAAATGGATAAATTATTAAATATAATAATATTAATTAGTGTTATACAAATAATAACAATACAAATTTGAAAATATAACAAATTATAAATCAATAAATAATTATACAATTTTAAAAATATATATTTTTTATGAATTTCAAAATGTGCTTATTGTGGTAGTTATAGTGTGGGTGAATAGCCCAAATAGCCTTCTTCCTGCTTTTCACAAATCCATATATTTTTTTAAAAACATTACGGACCACCCATACGTATCACATGACTAAGTCGCTGAACCACATCCATTAAATTCATCTCACTGTTCCTTGCCCCCTACATATTTAAACATGTGATCTGGAAAAGGAAAAGAATAGAGTGGACTCCTTTCCGCCCCACTCTGCCTTTCACAGTGTCCACCCTTCAAAACACAGACCCTCTCATGACATCAATCACAGTGTGATGCAAGTAGAAATCCATACGGCTGTGGTCCACCTCATTTAACGATAATAGTGAGCCACATGTTGTGACATGTCCAAAGCTTCTTTTCTTCTTCCTGCGCTGACTGTATTAACCCTTTTGGGGGGGGGGGCACAATATTTATGTCCAGTTCGACTAACAGAGTCACAAAAACACATTGATTATCACTTGGCACTGATTGCCGCTCACGACGATTGGCTAATGAGTACTGATACGCACACGGGGTGTGTAGAGTCTAGGCTGTAATAGGCTCCAGTGTGTGTGTGTGTGTGTGTGTGTGTGTGTGTGTGTGTGTGTGTGTGTGTGTGTGTGTGTGTGTGTGTGTGTGTGTGTGTGTGTCACACCCTCTGGCTAGAAACTGCGTCTCCAAAGAGGTCGATATAATAACTAAACAGAAGCTTGAATTAAAGGAATTTATATGAATCCATCGTAAGGCCATATTAAAAAATATATTTATATATTCACCAACGCTACTGATAATCTTATGTTTAGTACTATAGATATGTTATTCTAAATTAGGATAAATTGTACAAATTGCAACAAAATAAAAAAAAATTATAAAATCACATTTAGTTTAGTATATCGTCGAGTTATTTTAGCAGGGAGCATTGGAATGCTGTTGGGAAAAATAGTGTCTGCCATTTAAGTTGACCTAACAGTACATTAGACAGACAGGAATTCCATCTATTCATGACAACAGGACCCTGATGGGATCGTAACTATCTGTTAACAGTCCTCAGACCACCAGGCAGATTATTAATATATATAAATATATATATATATATATATCCCTGTGTGTCTGTTTCAATCCTTCACTGAGGGGCAAGGAGAACTGATGAATGAACGGGCTAGGAGAATTATCTGTTTTAGTTGGGTTAAATGTACGGTAACTACTATATGTATGTTATTAGTTCATTCAGTGAGTCCTATACTAATATAATAATAATAATAATAATAATAATAATAATATACTATACCTACCAATCTGTCTCGGAGGCTCTTTATTTCCCTCATATACTAATCACCTGTAGTTCTAATGAAATATATTTCCATTTAATTTACACACAAAGGAGGTAAATCTTTTTTAGTTTTTTTGTTGTTGCTGTGAATCATTTACTGTCCTCCTTACAGTGGCTACACCACTGTCTGACACCACTGTCTGACACCACTGTCTGACACCACTGTCTGAAGCCCCTGTCTGACACCACTGTCTGACACCACTGTCTGACACCACTGTCTGACACCACTGTCTGACACCACTGTCTGACACCACTGTCTGACACCACTGTCTGACACCACTGTCTGAAGCCCCTGTCTGACACCACTGTCTGACACCACTGTCTGAAGCCCCTGTCTGACACCACTGTCTGACACCGCTGTCTGAAGCCCCTGTCTGACACCACTGTCTGACACCACTGTCTGAAGCCCCTGTCTGACACCACTGTCTGACACCACTGTCTGACACCACTGTCTGACACCACTGTCTGACACCACTGTCTGAAGCCACTGTCTGACACCACTGTCTGACACCACTGTCTGACACCACTGTCTGACACCGCTGTCTGACACCACTGTCTGACACCACTGTCTGAAGCCCCTGTCTGACACCACTGTCTGACACCACTGTCTGAAGCCCCTGTCTGACACCACTGTCTGACACCACTGTCTGAAGCCCCTGTCTGACACCACTGTCTGACACCACTGTCTGAAGCCCCTGTCTGACACCACTGTCTGACTCCGCTGTCTGAAGCCCCTGTCTGACACCACTGTCTGAAGCCCCTGTCTGACACCACTGTCAGACTCTGCTGTCTGAAGCCCCTGTCTGACACCACTGTCTGACTCCGCTGTCTGAAGCCCCTGTCTGACACCACTGTCTGAAGCCCCTGTCTGACACCACTGTCTGAAGCCCCTGTCTGACTCCGCTGTCTGAAGCCCTGTCTGACACCACTGTCTGAAGCCCCTGTCTGACACCACTGTCTGAAGCCCCTGTCTGACACCACTGTCTGAAGCCGCTGTCTGAAGCCCCTGTCTGACACCACTGTCTGAAGCCCCTGTCTGACACCACTGTCTGACACCACTGTCTGACACCGCTGTCTGACTCCGCTGTCTGACACCACTGTCTGAAGCCCCTGTCTGACACCACTGTCTGACACCACTGTCTGAAGCCCCTGTCTGACACCACTGTCTGACTCCGCTGTCTGAAGCCCCTGTCTGACACCACTGTCTGACTCCGCTGTCTGAAGCCCCTGTCTGACACCACTGTCTGACACCACTGTCTGAAGCCGCTGTCTGAAGCCCCTGTCTGACACCACTGTCTGAAGCCCCTGTCTGAAGCCCCTGTCTGACACCACTGTCTGACACCACTGTCTGACACCACTGTCTGAAGCCCCTGTCTGAAGCCCCTGTCTGACACCGCTGTCTGACACCACTGTCTGAAGCCCTGTCTGACACAGATGTCTGACTCCACTGTCTGACTCCGCTGTCTGACTCCGCTGTCTGAAGCCCCTGTCTGACACAGATGTCTGACTCCACTGTCTGACTCCGCTGTCTGACACCACTGTCTGAAGCCCCTGTCTGACACAGATGTCTGACACCACTGTCTGAAAGCCCCTGTCTGACACAGATGTCTGACTCCACTGTCTGACTCCGCTGTCTGACTCCACTGTCTGACTCCGCTGTCTGACACAGATGTCTGACACCACTGTCTGAAGCCCTGTCTGACACAGATGTCTGACTCCACTGTCTGACTCCGCTGTCTGACTCCACTGTCTGATCCGCTGTCTGAGGTCTGACTCCGCTGTCTGACTCCGCTGTCTGACTCAGCTGTACCCCTGTCTGACACCGCTGTCTGACACCACTGTCTGAAGCCCCTGCCTGACACAGATGTCTGACTCAGCTGTCTGACACCGCTGTCTGACACCGCTGTCTGACTCCGCTGTCTGACACCGCTGTCTGACACCGCTGTCTGACTCCGCTGTCTGACACCGCTGTCTGACACCGCTGTCTGACACCGCTGTCTGACTCCTGTCTGACACCGCTGTCTGAAGCCCCTGTCTGACACCGCTGTCTGACTCCGCTGTCTGAAGCCCCTGTCTGACACCGCTGTCTGACACCGCTGTCTGACACCGCTGTCTGAAGCCCTGTCTGACACAGATGTCTGACTCCACTGTCTGACACTGCTGTCTGACACCGCTGTCTGACTCTGCTGTCTGACACCGCTGTCTGAAGCCCCTGTCTGACACTTGTCTGACACCGCTGTCTGACACCGCTGTCTGACTCCTGCTGTCTGACACAGATGTCTGACTCCACTGTCTGACACCGCTGTCTGACACAGATGTCTGACTCTGCTGTCTGACTCACTGTCTGACACCGCTGTCTGACACCGCTGTCTGACACCGCTGTCTGAAGCCCCTGTGTTACACAGATGTCTGACTCTGCTGTCTGAAGCCCCTGTCTGACTCCGCTGTCTGACACCGCTGTTGACTCCACTGTCTGACACCGCTGTCTGAAGCCCCTGTCTGACACCGCTGTCTGACTCCGCTGTCTGAAGCCCTGTCTGACACCGCTGTCTGACACCGCTGTCTGACACCGCTGTCTGACACCGCTGTCTGAAGCCCCTGTCTGAACAGATGTCTGACTCCACCGTCCTGACACCGCTGTCTGACACCGCTGTCTGAATCTGCTGTCTGGACAAAAAGCTCCCTGTCTGACACCGCTGTCTGACACCGCTGTCTGACACCGCTGTCTGACTCTGCTGTCTGACACAGATGTCTGACTCCACTGTCTGACACCGCTGTCTGACACAGATGTCTGACTCTGCTGTCTGACTCCACTGTCTGACACCGCTGTCTGACACCGCTGTCTGAAGCTCCTGTCTGACACCACTGTCTGACTCCGCTGTCTGAAGCCCCTGTCTGACACCACTGTCTGACTCCGCTGTCTGGAAGCCCCTGTCTGACACCACTGTCTGACACCACTGTCTGAGCCGCTGTCTGAAGCCCCTGTCTGACACCACTGTCTGAAGCCCCTGTCTGAAGCCACTGTCTCCACCACTGTCTGACACCGCTGTCTGACACCGCTGTCTGACACCACTGTCTGACACCGCTGTCTCACACCGCTGTCTGACTCCGCTGTCTGACTCTGCTGTCTGACTCCGCTGTCTGACACCGCTGTCGCACCGCTGTCTGACTCTGCTGTCTGACTCCGCTGTCTGACACCGCTGTCTGACTCCGCTGTCTGACTCTGCTGTCTCCGCTGTCTGACTCCATGAGTCTGACACCGCTGTCTGACTCCGCTGTCTGACACCGCTGTCTGACACCGCTGTCTGACACCGCTGTCTGAAGCCCCTGGTGACACAGATGTCTGACTCTGCTGTCACAAGCCCCTGTCCGACTCCGCTGTCCGACACCGCTGTCTGACTCCACTGTCTGACACCGCTGTCAAGCCCTGTCTAACACCGCTGTTGACTCCGCTGTCCGAAGCCCCTGTCTGACATCGCTGACATCCTGTCTGACACCGCTGTTGAAGCCCCTGTCTGACACAGATGTCTGATCACTGTCTGACACTGCTGTCTGACACCGCTGTCTGACTCTGCTGTCTGACACCGCTGTCTGAAGCCCCTGTCTGACACAGATGTCTGACTCTGCTGTCTGAAGCCCCTGTCTGACTCCGCTGTCTGACACCGCTGTCACGACTCCACTGTCTGACACCGCTGTCTGAAGCCCCTGTCTGACACCGCTGTCTGACTCCGCTGTCTGAAGCCCCTGTCTGACACCGCTGTCTGACACCGCTGTCTGACACCGCTGTCTGAAGCCCCTGTCTGACACCGCTGTCTGACACAGATGTCCTGACTCTGCTGTCTGACTCCACTGTCTGACACCGCTGTCTGACACCGCTGTCTGACACCGCTGTCTGAAGCCCTGTGTTACACAGATGTCTGACTCTGCTGTCTGAAGCCCTGTCTTACTCGCTGTCTGACACCGCTGTCTGACTCCACTGTCTGACACCGCTGTCTGAAGCCCCTGTCTGACACCGCTGTCTGACTCCGCTGTCTGAAGCCCTGTCTGACACCGCTGTCTGACACCGCTGTCTGACACCGCTGTCTGACACCGCTGTCTCAAGCCCCTGTCTGACACAGATGTCTGACTCCACCGGGCACCGCTGTCTGACACCGCTGTCTGAATCTGCTGTCTGACACCGCTGTCTGGGGCCCTGTCTGACACCGCTGTTGACACCGCTGTCTGACACCGCTGTCTGACTCTGCTGTCTGACACAGATGTCTGACTCCACTGTCTGACACCGCTGTCTGACACAGATGTCTGACTCTGCTGTCTGACTCACTGTCTGACACCGCTGTCTGACACCGCTGTCTGAAGCTCCTGTCTGACACCACTGTCTGACTCCGCTGTCTGAAGCCCCTGTCTGACACCACTGTCTGACTCCGCTGTCTGAAGCCCCTGTCTGACACCACTGTCTGACACCACTGTCTGAAACGCCGCTGTCTGGAAGCCCCTGTCTGGCCACCACTGTCTGAAGCCCCTGTCTAAGCACTGTCTGACACCACTGTCACGACACCGCTGTCACACCGCTGTCTGACACCACTGTCTGACTCCGCTGTCTGACACCGCTGTCTGACACCGCTGTCTGACTCTGCTGTCTGACTCCGCTGTCTGACACCGCTGTCTGACACCGCTGTCTGACTCTGCTGTCTGACTCCGCTGTCTGACACCGCTGTCCAGACTCCGCTGTCTGACTCTGCTGTCTGACTCCGCTGTCTGACTCCGCAGTCTGACACCGCTGTCTGACTCCGCTGCCTGACAAAGCTGTCTGACACCGCTGTCTGACACCGCTGTCTGAAGCCCCTGTCTGACACAGATGTCTGACTCTGCTGTCTGAAGCCCCTGTCTGACTCCGCTGTCTGACACCGCTGTCTGACTCCACTGTCTGACACCGCTGTCTGAAGCCCCTGTCTGACACCGCTGTCTGACTCCGCTGTCTGAAGCCCTGTCTGACACCGCTGTCTGACACCGCTGTCTGACACCGCTGTCTGAAGCCCCTGTCTGACACAGATGTCTGACTCCACTGTCTGACACTGCTGTCTGACACCGCTATCTGACTCTGCTGTCTGACACCGCTGTCTGAAGCCCTGTCTGACACAGATGTCTGACTCTGCTGTCTGAAGCCCCCTGTCTGACTCCGCTGTCTGACACCGCTGTCTGACTCCACTGTCTGACACCGCTGTCTGAAGCCCCTGTCTGACACCGCTCTGACTCCGCTGTCTGAAGCCCCTGTCTGACACACCGCTGTCTGACACCGCTGTCTGACACCGCTGTCTCGAAGCCCCTGTCTGACACCGCTGTCAACACCGCTGTCTGACTCTGCTGTCTGACACAGATGTCTGACTCCACTGTCTGACACCGCTGTCTGACACAGATGTCTGACTCTGCTGTCTGACTCCACTGTCTGACACCGCTGTCAAAACCGCTGTCTGAAGCCCCTGTCTGACACAGAGACTACTGTCTAATAGCTCAGACCCCTCTATACAGACAACTACTGTCTAATAGCCCAGACCCCTCTATACAGAGAACTACTGCCTAATAGCCCAGACCCCTCTATACAGAGAACTACTGTCTAATAGCCCAGACCCCTCTATACAGAGAACTACTGTCTAATAGCCCAGACCCCTCTATACAGACAACTACTGCCTAATAGCCCAGACCCCTCTATACAGACAACTACTGTCTAATAGCTAGACCCCTCTATACAGAGAACTACTGTCTAACGGCCCAGACCCTCTATACAGAGAACTACTGTCTAATAGCCCAGACCCCTCTATACAGACAAAACCCTAACAGCCCAGACCCTCTATACAGACAACTACTGCCCAGACCCCTCTATACAGAGAACTACTGTCTAACAGCCCAGACCCCTCTATACAGACAACTACTGCCCAGACCCCTCTATACAGACAACTACTGCCCAGACCCCTCTATACAGACAACTACTGCCCAGACCCCTCTATACAGACAACTCCTGCCCAGACCCCTCTATACAGACAACTCCTGCTGCTGTCTCTATGTGTCATACTGTGCTGCTAGCGCTCAAAGGAACGATAGACAGAATCCCCATGATTTAGATATGAACCGTTTCCTTCCTGTTTACAGCACTGGTTCTTCTTCTTTTCTTTCATATGAATGTCTGATAAGACAGGCACATTGCAAACACACCCCCCCCCCACCACAGAATGGGATACCGAGCAACAAAAACCAAAGCTTG
Source organism: Oncorhynchus keta (assembly GCF_023373465.1). Taxonomy (NCBI): domain Eukaryota; kingdom Metazoa; phylum Chordata; class Actinopteri; order Salmoniformes; family Salmonidae; genus Oncorhynchus; species Oncorhynchus keta. Next base: position 5,408 of record NW_026285668.1, on the reverse strand, counting down.
ACTTTTAAAGCGTTTCTAGGGTACATTCAGTACGTCTACAGTTACCAAAAATCATTCCACAACACTACTTTGACCCAATTATATCTTAGTTCCTAGCTTGTCCTGTAGGAGCTAGTGTGGTGGTAGATGTGTACTGTATTTATATATATATTTTAAAATAGTATCCTTGTCGTTTCATATTCATTACGTTTGAAAGTACGGAAATTAATCATGTAAAAAAAAATAATAATATCCTTTTTAATTAGTGTTTCATTTGTCCCTGTGTGTTTTTAATGGGATCAGTAAGTCCCTGTTGGCTGTTTCCTCATAGAGTCTTAGTCTGTGATTCACCCGCTCTGACAGGCCAGATAAACTGGGAACTGTGCTTCTGTGGCACTGTGAGTGTTATACCTAAAATAGTTCCTCTTCTATTTTAAATGTAATTAGAGAAGAGGAGAGTGGCATTACACGCCAGAGAAGCCTCAATATTGGTATTTTATTACATCGGTTCATCAATGCCCTTCTTCTCTGAACTGGTTTGACTTTGTTGGGATTTATTTTTATTTTTTTGTGATGTAGGACAACTTCCTGATGTAGGACAACTTCCTGATGTTTGACAACTTCCTGATGTATGACAACTTCCTGATGTATGACAACTTCCTGATCTAGGACAACTTCCTGATGTTTGACAACTTCCTGATGTATGACAACTTCCTGATCTAGGACAACTTCCTGATGTTTGACAACTTCCTGATGTATGACAACTTCCTGATCTAGGACAACTTCCTGATGTATGACAACTTCCTGATGTAGGACAACTTCCTGATGTAGGACAACTTCCTGATGTATGACAACTTCCTGATGTAGGACAACTTCCTGAAGTCCGGAGGTGGGCTGAAATGAAGACTGAAACCGTTTCAGCTAAAGAACAGTTGGATCTCCGGTACGTCATATCACAGTAGTCAGAGAAGAAGAGGAGGGGACTTGTAGACCGGGGGGGATGTGCCTCCGGTACGTCATATCACAGTAGTCAGAGAGGAAGACGAGGAGACCTGTAGACCGGGGGGGGATGTGCCTCATGTACGACATATCACAGTAGTCAGAGAAGAAGACGAGGAGACTTGTAGACCGGGGGGGATGTGCCTCAGGCACGTCATATCACAGTAGTCAGAGAAGAAGAGGAGAGACTTGTAGACCGGGGGGGATGTGCCTCAGGTACGTCATATCACAGTAGTCAGAGAAGAAGAGGAGGTGACTTGTAGACCGGGGGGGATGTGCCTCAGGTACGTCATATCACAGTAGTCAGAGAAGAAGAGGAGGTGACTTGTAGACCGGGGGGGATGTGCCTCTGGTACGTCATATCACAGTAGTCAGAGAAGAAGAGGAGGAGACTTGTAGACCGGGGGATGTGCCTCAGGTACGTCATATCACAGTAGTCAGAGAAGAAGAGGAGGTGACTTGTAGACCGGGGGGGATGTGCCTCAGGTACGTCATATCACAGTAGTCAGAGAAGAAGACGAGGAGACTTGTAGACCGGGGGGGGATGTGCCTCAGGTACGTCATATCACAGTAGTCAGAGAAGAAGACGAGGAGACTTGTAGACCGGGGATGTGCCTCTGGTACGTCATATCACAGTAGTCAGAGAAGAAGAGGAGGAGACTTGTAGACCGGGGGGATGTGCCTCAGGTACGTCATATCACAGTAGTCAGAGAAGAAGAGGGAGGAGACTTGTAGACCGGGGGGATGTGCCTCCGTGCGTCATATCACAGTAGTCAGAGAAGAAGACGAGACTGGTAGACCGGGGGATGTGCCTCAGGTACGTCATATCACAGTAGTCAGAGAAGAAGAGGAGGTGACTTGTAGACCGGGGGGTGGGGGGGATGTGCCTCAGGTACGTCATATCACAGTAGTCAGAGAAGAAGAGGAGGAGACTTGTAGACCGGGGGATGTGCCTCGATACGTCATATCACAGTAGTCAGAGAAGAAGACGAGACTGGTAGACCGGGGGGATGTGCCTCAGGTACGTCATATCACAGTAGTCAGAGAAGAAGAGGAGGAGACTTGTAGACCGGGGGGGGATGTGCCTCAGGTACGTCATATCACAGTAGTCAGAGAAGAAGAGGAGGTGACTTGTAGACCGGGGGGATGTGCCTCTGGTACGTCATATCACAGTAGTCAGAGAAGAAGAGGAGGAGACTTGTAGACCGGGGATGTGCCTCTGGTACGTCATATCACAGTAGTCAGAGAAGAAGAGGAGGAGACTTGTAGACCGGGGGGGATGTGCCTCTGGTACGTCATATCACAGTAGTCAGAGAAGAAGAGGAGGTGACTTGTAGACCGGGGGGTGGGGGGATGTGCCTCAGGTACGTCATATCACAGTAGTCAGAGAAGAAGACGAGACTGGTAGACCGGGGATGTGCCTCCGGTACGTCATATCACAGTAGTCAGAGAAGAAGAGGAGGGGACTTGTAGACCGGGGGGATGTGCCTCAGGTACGTCATATCACAGTAGTCAGAGAAGAAGAGGAGGTGACTTGTAGACCGGGGGGGGATGTGCCTCTGGTACGTCATATCACAGTAGTCAGAGAAGAAGAGGAGGAGACTTGTAGACCGGGGGGGATGTGCCTCAGGTACGTCATATCACAGTAGTCAGAGAAGAAGAGGAGGTGACTTGTAGACCGGGGGGATGTGCCTCAGGTACGTCATATCACAGTAGTCAGAGAAGAAGACGAGGAGACTTGTAGACCGGGGGGATGTGCCTCAGGTACGTCATATCACAGTAGTCAGAGAAGAAGAGGAGGAGACTTGTAGACCGGGGGGATGTGCCTCAGGTACGTCATATCACAGTAGTCAGAGAAGAAGAGGAGGTGACTTGTAGACCGGGGGGGATGTGCCTCAGGTACGTCATATCACAGTAGTCAGAGAAGAAGACGAGGAGACTTGTAGACCGGGGGATGTGCCTCAGGTACGTCATATCACAGTAGTCAGAGAAGAAGACGAGGAGACTTGTAGACCGGGGGGTGCCTCTGGTACGTCATATCACAGTAGTCAGAGAAGAAGAGGAGGAGACTTGTAGACCGGGGGATGTGCCTCAGGTACGTCATATCACAGTAGTCAGAGAAGAAGAGGAGGAGACTTGTAGACCGGGGGGATGTGCCTCGGTACGTCATATCACAGTAGTCAGAGAAGAAGACGAGACTGGTAGACCGGGGGGGATGTGCCTCAGGTACGCTATATCACAGTAGTCAGAGAAGAAGAGGAGGAGACTTGTAGACCGGGGGATGTGCCTCCGGTACGTCATATCACAGTAGTCAGAGAAGAAGACGAGACTGGTAGACCGGGGGGATGTGCCTCAGGTACGTCATATCACAGTAGTCAGAGAAGAAGAGGAGGAGACTTGTAGACCGGGGGATGTGCCTCAGGTACGTCATATCACAGTAGTCAGAGAAGAAGAGGAGGTGACTTGTAGACCGGGGGGATGTGCCTCTGGTACGTCATATCACAGTAGTCAGAGAAGAAGAGGAGGAGACTTGTAGACCGGGGGATGTGCCTCTGGTACGTCATATCACAGTAGTCAGAGAAGAAGAGGAGGAGACTTGTAGACCGGGGGGATGTGCCTCTGGTACGTCATATCACAGTAGTCAGAGAAGAAGAGGAGGTGACTTGTAGACCGGGGGGGGTGGGGGGGATGTGCCTCAGGTACGTCATATCACAGTAGTCAGAGAAGAAGACGAGACTGGTAGACCGGGGGGGATGTGCCTCCCGGTACGTCATATCACAGTAGTCAGAGAAGAAGAGGAGGGGGACTTGTAGACCGGGGGGATGTGCCTCCCGGCACGTCATATCACAGTAGTCAGAGAAGAAGACGAGACTGGTAGACCGGGGGGATGTGCCTCCAGGTACGTCATATCACAGTAGTCAGAGAAGAAGACGAGACTGGTAGACCGGGGATGTGCCTCCGGTCGTCATATCACAGTAGTCAGAGAAGAAGAGGAGGGGACTTGTAGACCGGGGGGGATGTGCCTCCGGTCACGTCATATCACAGTAGTCAGAGAAGAAGACGAGACTGGTAGACCGGGGATGTGCCTCAGGTACGTCATATCACAGTAGTCAGAGAAGAAGAGGAGGTGACTTGTAGACCGGGGGTGGGGATGTGCCTCAGGTACGCATATCACAGTAGTCAGAGAAGAAGGAGGAGACTTGTAGACCGGGGGATGTGCCTCAGGTACGTCATATCACAGTAGTCAGAGAAGAAGAGGAGGTGACTTGTAGACCGGGGGGTGGGGGGGATGTGCCTCAGGTACGCTATATCACAGTAGTCAGAGAAGAAGAGGGAGGAGACTTGTAGACCGGGGGATGTGCCTCTGGTACGTCATATCACAGTAGTCAGAGAAGAAGAGGAGGAGACTTGTAGACCGGGGGGATGTGCCTCTGGTACGTCATATCACAGTAGTCAGAGAAGAAGAGGAGGTGACTTGTGACCGGGGATGTGCCTCAGGTACGTCATATCACAGTAGTCAGAGAAGAAGAGGAGGAGACTTGTAGACCGGGGTGGGGGGATGTGCCTCAGGTACGTCATATCACAGTAGTCAGAGAAGAAGACGAGGAGACTTGTAGACCGGGGGATGTGCCTCAGGTAACATTTACAGGTGAACTATCTGTGTTGTTTTGAGTTGTAAATGTTTGTGTTGTGTTGAGTTGTGTTGAGTTGTATTGTGTTAGGTTGTGTTTGTATAGTGTTGTGTTGTGTTGTGTTGTGTTGTATTGTGTTGTGTTGAGTTGTGTTGGATTGTATTGTATTGTGTTGTATTGTATAGTCATTGTGTTTTATAGTGTTGTGTTGTATAGTGCCGTGTTGTGTTGCGCCGGGAGTTGTATTGTATAGTGTTGTGTTGTATAGTGTTGTGTTGTGTTGTGTTGTATTGTGTTGTGTTGAGTTGTGTTGAGTTGTATTGTATTGTGTTGTGTTTTATAGTGTTGTGTTGTATAGTGTTGTGTTGTATAGTGTTGTGTTGTGTTGTGTTGAGTTGTATTGTATAGTGTTGTGTTGTATAGTGTTGTGTTGTGTTGTGTTGTATTGTGTTGTAATGTATTGTGTTGAGTTGTGTTGAGTTGTATTGTATAGTGTTGTGTTGTATAGTGTTGTGTTGTATTGTGTGTTGTGTTGTATTGTATTGTATTGTGTTGTATTGAGTTGTATTGTGTTGTATTGAGTTGTGTTGTGTTGTATTGTATTGTGTTGTATTGAGTTGTATTGAGTTGTGTTGAGTTGTGTTGTGTTGTATTGTGCTGTGTTGTATTGTGTTGTATTGAGTTGTATTGAGTTGTGTTGTGTTGTGTTGTATTGTGTTGTGTTGTATTGTGTTGTATTGTGTTGTATTGAGTTGTGTTGAGTTGTGTTGTGTTGTATTGTATTGTGTTGTATTGAGT